>NC_048420.1:7674659-7676034 GCF_013103735.1 Etheostoma cragini | reverse complement strand
CTAACCGGCATGCAACGGGCGCCGATCGCCGGTGATCGATTCTGCGCAGATCTGGCTCATCTCGAACGAGCCTAATATTTCACCTCGACGAGAAATCTCGTCACTCTTTAATCTCGCGAGATCACGTACAACGAGATCTCGTCACACCCTTAGTATTCAGTCCCGGGACAAATGACTCTTCATTACTTATGGATATCAATCGGCTTCAGGTCCATTTGACAATGATGGAAACATGACACCTAGGAGGATACTAATGTGTGTTTCCATGCAAGCAGCACTTGACCATCGTTCTGAATTCTGAAAGAAGTAACGTTAACATTGTTCCAGTTACAGTTGAGTGTGACGCAGGCAAAAAAAAACAGAACGGCAGACGTCCACTGGCTATGGAATAGGAGTCTATCGTCACATTTGAAAACCCCACATACAGTATTTGTACAAATTCAGGTGGGAAAAGGGTATTATATGACTGTAATATTTTAAGCACATTTATTCAAGGTTATATTTCTCCTGCCTTACTGTCTGGTTTGTTTGGTTGTTTGTGCAATGCTATCCAAAAGCAGAGAAGTTCAAGTTTGTTTTTAACTGGATGTAGCTATTTCACTGGCAGATCCTCTGGGATTAGGTGGTTTACACTACAAGCCCCACAACTTCTTTAAAAAAAAAACATGGGATGGATTAGACAAATGAAATGTACCATTTCTGCCTTTTTTAAATGCATTCTTGTCAGAATGTCTTTATTTATTCTCTGGAATACAATAATGCTGAATCCAAAACACTTGAACCCATTTTACACATTAGTATCTTCCACAGATCGCTGAAATGAAGTGGCATCTGCCATTTTATCTGCAGCAAAGCATTCAGGCTCAAACAACGATCATTAGGCCAAGGTTAAAATCAGTCAAGGACCTCTTCTTCTGTCCACTCCCCGCTATGTCTGCGGTGCCCCACAGGAGTAGAGTTCAGTGATTAAAATGTTTGTAATTACTCCACCGTTGGGCACACAGTCTGTGAGTGTGTGCGGGTGTGAGTGTTCAGCAATGTGTGTGTGCCAACACGCGTAGGTGTGTGTCCATGATAGTGTTGTTAGCAAAAAAGGACACCTTCAATGTAGCCCCTGCAGGGAGATAGTTGTGTAAGTGCTCCCTGTGTGAAGTGTTGGATGATTTGACTCAAGGCTTTGGCACCCAGAGATGTGTGTAAGCAGTTTGTCAGTAGCAAAGGATCAGCAATGCATTGTGTGTGTTTAAGTGTATGTGCTTGCATGTGTATCGCTTTTTTTATGCATTTATATATATACATAAATATATGTATATATGTATATATGTATATATATATATATATATATGTATGTATGTATGTATGTATGTATGTATGT
>NC_048420.1:7641439-7674559 GCF_013103735.1 Etheostoma cragini | reverse complement strand
TGTGTGTGTGTGTGTGTGTGTGTGTGTGTGTGTGTGTGTGTGTGTGTGTGTGTGTGTGTGTGAGAGAGAGAGAGCAAGCAGAGGCAGGTTCGGCGTGGCCTAGTTATTGACTAACACAAGCTCTCTGGCAATGCAGTGTGAGTCTGTACCTGTTGTTGTTTTGTATGTGCTGCTTTTCATTTCTGGTGCATCTACGTGCGCAAAAGATGTGTGTGCGTGTCTTGGCCACAGTCTCTTAATGTAAAGCTGAAGAGCCATTGCGGTTAAATGCCACGTATGTAAGGATTTTGATGTGTGATGAAATAATCCGAACAGTATATGTGGTTGCTGAAGTGCGGAGGAGATTGTCATTTAGGGAATGTTTGTATATCTCAAGACAAGTCTTGGACATGGTGTGTGAAACTGGCATTGTAAATGTATTCGTTTGCATCTGATTTGTTCTTCCATAAATATGTATGCTTAAGCGACTGCGGCGTGCTGAGTTCTGTTTTGAATGACATGGCAGTGACATCTGCAATCATGGTCCTCCTGTCTCTCTTCGCCTACACACAAACACGTACACACTTCACATACAGTCAATCACCTGCTGCACGCAAGGACACTTATAGACTCACACATACACTGTTATATATATATATATATATATATATATATATGTGTGTATTTAAATAAAAATAAAAAAAATTCTTTGTCAACAGGCATCCAGGCATGTCTCTGTTTTGTGCATACAGATGCAATCACTGAATGTGACATGTGACCTGTTTGTGAAAGTGAAACTCATTATAAAACAAATATGTTTGATTTTTTTCTTTATTTAGATGTGCACTGGTACTGGCATGGGATTGGCTGTCTGTTCTGTTCCTATACTCCCCCTTCTGTTGTTGCTTTCTCCCTGAGGTTGACTGCTTTTGTCTTAGAACTGCAAGATGAGGGCTAGACAGGGATTAGCAGGTATGGTTGGAGAATGAGAGACATAATAATAATGATGATGATCATGAATATTATGATTATCATAGTTGCCCTCTGGTTAGTCTGCTCTATTTAGAGGGAAGGTCCACTAAGAGCAGAATATCTAATGATGGAGATGCAAAGATCCTACAGCTCTTTTACATATCTGTCTATAAATTGATGTGCGTGCGTGCGTGCGTGCGTGCGTGCGTGCGTGTGTGCGTGTCTGTGTGTGTGTGTGTGTGTTTGTGTGTGTGTGTGTTGTGCATATCTCTCAAACTAATAGTCCAACTGATTTCAAACTTGACAGGTGTCTTGATACGGGCACAAGTGCAGTACCAAGTTTGACGTTGTTTGGATTAGAACTGCAAAAGATACCGTTAAATACCTAGCTAAAAGAAGCACACATTGGTTCTTTCCTCTCTGGCCACTCCCCCTCTCACCCTGAGGACCAGAGACAGAGAGCAGCGGAGCTTTGGCAGCTAAAAGGTGACTTACACCTAAAACCCACACAAATGTGCAAAGTAGCACTACCTTGGACCTTCTTTGACTTTGAATAAACAAACGACACTTCCCTCATTTCAGAATCCCACACATGCAAAGCACAAAAAGTGCAGACAGAGCGTGATGCCACTTATAAATCTATTTATCTTATAAAGCCAGGCGTATCTGTGGGCTATGTATGTTTGTCCGTGTTGGGGGGGCAGACACCACATGCAGAACGCTTTAGGACAGCGGGGGGACTCTTTTCCTGTGTGGAGTTATAAAAAGTTAAAAAAAACGTTTTGAAAACAGTGTATTTCTGTGTATGTATGATGCCGTCAGGTTAGGATGATATGCATTTTGTCTCTGTGAAGAGGTCAAGATGGCCCTACTGTCTCTCACCTTCCCCCTCTCTTCCTCTGTCTCTAAAGATTTGATTAGATGATATCTATCATTTAGCATACATGACGTAACTCAGTGTCCCCACTGGAAAGGTAACTGTTGTTCCTGCCTTTTGGGAACCCCCCACCCTGCTGGGCCACATATGACTAAGAACAAAGGATATGAATATCCCAGTAAACTTGAATAGAATTGTCGCTAGCAAGATAGAAGACCTTTACCTTTGTCCTGGACTAAACCTGACAAGTCAGAGGTGGGACTTAATCTTAAAAAACATTTGACCTTTGGGAAAGGTTTAATTAAGGGAACCACCCTCAACTTCTTTGGGATAAAATTGGGACGCGGTGAGGATTTTGGGACTGGTCTCATGTGACTCCATCAGGGAGAAGTATGGATCAAGTGCGCTGTCAGCTGCAGTGTTATCACGTTTTGTGTCGTATTGTCTTTGTCTTATCATCTTCGTCATGCTGTTTCGTTAAACCTTTTCCTAATTCTCAATTGGACCCTCAGCCTCTCTTCATCCTCATCAAATCAAAGAACACGTGATAGTTAGATTTTTCTAACACCTGCTACTGTATTTAATTGCTGGTAGCTGGCAGAACATAACATGGCCTAATCTTGGAGTTTATTTCTTCAGAGTGCTGTGCAAGGAGAGAAAATCTCAGAGTCGAACCGGGCAGATACATCAGTTTTCATCAGACTCACCCTGGGTCGGGTTAATTAAGACACTTAAACACCCCCGCAAATCAAATCCTTTACTTCACCGTTAACCGACAAGCCACTAAACCTGTATGAAAATGAAGTGTTAAATTAGTTAACGATCCGATATTAACGATGTTATGTTTGTTAACGATCCGAGAAAACACCATCTCTCTCTCTCTCACTCTCTTTCGCTCTCTCTCTCACTCTCTCTCTCTCTCTCTCTCTCTCTCTCTCTCTCTCTACACTGTATGTCAGTTATAGGCCATACATTGGAGTTGCATATTAAGTGGTTTGGGGTCCTTCTGTAAGTCATTTTGGGGTACAATTTGGTTTTGATCAATTCTACAATCAGCGATAATAAGTAAGCTCCCAGGCACCATGGGCTCTACACTAGTCTCTGAAATTCAGGGAAGTCAGATAGGGTTGTCTGCTGAAAAAGATAATCTACCTGATGTAGAACTTTTTTCCACAAAGCTATCAGTTTGAAACTTTGGCCGTAAAAATGCTTTTATAGTTCTAATGGTACATTGGCTAGGGCTGCAACACTTGTGTGATTTATGATCTGCAACCATAATAAAGAACAACATAAGAAAAAAGAATGACATAATAAAGAAATACAATGATGCTTTACAGTCCTAACGCAATGTAAAATGTACAGTGAGAGAATTACAACAGAAAATGAATAGTCGAGTACAATTGGATTTAATAAAGCAGATAAAACACTCAATGTGCTGCAATAGTTCTAACGCAGATCGAATCCACATTGTGCGGAGGAACCCTGGTCTGTATTAATCCAAGTGTGGGCATGCATCACAAATAATCCTGTCACTAGTATGGCATGTATGGTAGTATGGAGAAAAGACATCTCTAATAAGTACATTCAAGACATCCTGATGCATTTTCAGGTCTAAAATTGTAGTTTCAGCTGTGATTTTTAAGGTCGAACCAGGGCACAGAAACTAGAAGAGGGAAGCGATATGTAAACTGTAATAGGCCGGGGAGAGGGAAAGAGTGGAAATGAGAGGATTTGGGAGATAGGGAGGAGAGGTGAAAAAAGCAGTTGAAAAGTGTGTGTGTGTGTGTGTGTGTGTGTGTGTGTGTGTGTGTGTGTGTGTGTGTGTGTGTGAGAGAGAGAGAGAGAGAGAACAAAGGAGGAAGGATTTTATTGAAAGAGAAGGGAAAGAATAAGGCAAGATAAAGTGGGTATTGAAAGAGATAGAACAATTGTAAATCTGCATGCACATTTAATATGTGAGGTGCTAGGATTTTATATGGGACATAACAGGCACATGTTCAGGACATCAAATATTAGTCTTTATTAACTAGTGTTGTTGTTGTTGTCGTCGTCCCGGCACCTCTTCCCACACCTCTGCTGCTTCAGCCTCTATCAAAGGAACTGACATCCCACCAAAGATCCACACAGCTTCTTTTTTTTAATGCATTGATATTGTAATGAGGCCAAAGATTAGAATATGAATCAGGTGTTTTAATGCCAAGACTTGCCAGAGAATAATGCCCTCAAAGAGATTTGTGTTAACCTCAGGAAACCTTAAGGACCGGAGACCAGAAACAACGGAGTGGATAAAAGGGATAGCCTCAGAGCTATTGTTCTCATTCCTTTCGGTGTTTTAATTTAACATCCCTCATTATCAGTCTTTATTAGTTATCATCCTAACCCTTCTACTTCCTTCCTCGTCTTCATCGCCGTCTTTAGGATTTTACATCGAGCTGATGCTTTCTGAGCTGGAGAGAGGATTGCAAAAGGATGATTTTGCAGAACATGTGAACTTGTGGCTGTAAACCATCGTCATCCTTCTCATGATTAATTCATCATCACACCGTGTTTTCACTCTGACACGGTGTCTTCAAAATCTCACTAGTTCTGTGATTTACCTTCTCGCCTCCTCTCCACTTTAACCTCATCGCTGCTTCATCTCTGGGGTTTTATCCCTGATTCCGTTGTCTCTTCCCTCTCCGTCTTTCACCCTCATCGTTATAATGTCCCCGCTTGGCGTGAGGGGGAAACAGCGGGGTCATTTAACCGATGACCAGCAGCAATTAGAGCAGCTGACCTGCTGAGTTAGCGTCCAACTCTATCCTTGACCAGCTCTGACCACACTGTGAACAGCACTGCAAACAAACATCGTGCTAATGATAATCTCATACGTCAGTGGATCAAAAACACATTTTTAAAGCCTTTTCCTTCCTCTTTATAGGGCGCGGCGGACACACAGTAAAGGAAGTATACACACTTACGTAAACGCAGTCGCACAGCCACCAGCGTGCATTAGTGAACCTGACAAAGCTCATTTAGGTTTGCTGGTGATGAAAGGAGTACACAGCCCCGTCCCACTGAGCTTTATGAAAACGTTGTGACAATGCAGAGTTATCCACTTAGGAGGTGCATAGTGCCCCTGAGGGGGTGGCAGTGGTGCTATTTTAGATGTGAGCAGTGCATAAATGCTCGAGCCACGTCTCTCCATGTTCCACCGGGCACTCACGGAGGACGCCGCGGCGCGCTGATGAAGCGGTGCAGCTAGTAGCGACAGAGTTAGATAGCCAAGGTAGCTCGGTTTGAGACGCTTGTACTGGCGTTGTGGAATTTTGCGTTTGTCCTCTGTGTGGTTGGAATGCTGGGTGTTTGTCTAATTAATTATGACCTCTTTCTGTGGGCTTAAGGAGGTTTATGCCACTTTCAGAGAAAATATCCTCAAATGAACTACACCAGCACAATAAGTTTATTTTTTCTCTTTTTAAGCTTTTGGTTGTTCATTTCTTTTTTTGTTTTGTTGTTTGATGGCGTCTTTCTGTTTTATATCTTTATTTTATTTTGCTTTATCTTTTTTTCTTTTGGTCTTCCCTTTTCTGGATCTCTGGTTATCCATACATCTGTACGAGACAGGGTGTGGATTTGATGTATAGTGCATGTGTGTGTGTAAATGTTTTTAGCTTAAACCTGCTCTATATTACAGGTTTGACATTTTGAAGATAAGTTCTTAGCTCAGCATATAGACTGAAGACTGGCGTGAACCACTTGCCTGGTTCTGTCCTAAGGTATACAAATCCACCTAGAAGCATCTTTAAATCTCACTTACACTTTATATCTCATTTCTTTAATTTGCGCTAAAACTTGTGTAAATTACCTGGAATTCCTGGAGCCTCTGCTGATTGCCTGGCAACTGTTCATGGTCAATATATCAGCTGTATGTGAAATTGCATACTACATACTGCAGTACAAGGTCACTTTATTATCCCAGAGGCGCAATATAGATTACAGCCAGCTGTAAGAAATGTACACACCCCACAGCAACAAATAAGCACAACCACAGTACAACATGATTTAAATTTACAGGATACTATTAACAATGGGGATAACATTCGAAGGGTTGCAGTATGTACTGCGTTTGTTGGTAGTATGTAATCTGCCACTGTTACATGGATCTATTTTTGCCCTAAACTAGCCCAGGCTTAGCCAATTTTAGCCTGTTTTGGAAATCGGAAGTGACCACAATCATGACTGTTCCAGCGCTTTGCATTGTGGGAAACAGCCGGCGAGGTAGACTGGCCCGATGCATACTGGTACTTTTTTTCCAAATCATTCCAAAATCTGGGTATTTTTGGCATTCTGTAGATTTTGCTTTTGTTTACATGTTGTATACTACATGCTACATTTTGGGCAAATCAGTACGCAATGCAGTGCAGTATAAACGTGA
Source organism: Etheostoma cragini (assembly GCF_013103735.1). NCBI lineage: Eukaryota > Metazoa > Chordata > Actinopteri > Perciformes > Percidae > Etheostoma > Etheostoma cragini. The sequence continues at coordinate 7,668,314 of NC_048420.1, read as the reverse complement.
TGAGATGCAATAAAAATGCAATGCACAAAAAAATAGTAGGCTTTTTTCAATACAGCGAAAGTAACCATACAACAGTCACTTTTTGATTTTACTCACAGATTATTGTAACCAAACAAGATATAACATGTTAAGCCTTGCGTTGTTCTCCCAGGTAAAAAACGATTAGTTTTAACAAAGATTAGACTTTTTTTTTCAGACTTTTTGTTTTTATTTTATAGTACTTTTTTGGAATTCATAGTCAACCTCATTTATAGAAGTACACCTAAATATTTGAGTTAAAAGAGCAAAGATTTTAAATTATTTTGACTAATAGTTTAGATCAGAGGAACGTACAGATGAGTTTTTTCAGGCATTAAAGTGATTAATTTTATTTGCCAAGAGTGATGTTTGGAGTCCAATCCATTTTTGTGGTAATTTGGTTCAAAAGAAACCTATACTGCAGATACAGACATTTTTCAAATTTGACCCAAGGACCACAGTATGGTTAACCAATGAGCTTTATAGGTGCTTGTAGGTAAATTATGTTACCTTTAGCCAGGCTAGCCTTTTCCCTGTTTGTAGTCCTCATGCTAAGCTAAGCTAAATAGCTGCTAACTGCAGCTACATATTGACTGTGCAGACATACTGTAAGAGTGGTGTCTACCTTCTCACCTGACTCTCACCAAGAGAGTAAATTGGGTTAATTTCCCAACATGCCAATATCAAAACGACAATTCCATTGATGTGTTGTTGATTCTGTTTTATCTAAAGCACACACAAATTAAATTTATACTTACAGAGGACGGGAGAGTGAGACGTGTTCATCAGGGTTTCTGTGCAACACTTGTTTTCTAGGAGGCACAGTGGTCACACGGGGTGCAGGGGCACAGATGGCAGCACAGGTGTTGAGATGCCACCACATCAAGCACAGTCATCAACCCTATCTAAACACGCTCTGGTGTGCGTCCATTTATACATACACACACACACACACATATACACATTTTGCATCCAATCAGATGACTTGCAAGATATGACTTTAGAATCCTTTCTTTCTGTGTCAGTCTTTTCTTATCTACGTCTGACAGGAAGCTGAGCTGTCAATAACTCTGTTCTGTTAATAATTAAATCTAAAGTGGAGTCAGAGTGGCTGTAGCTTTGACACATTAAACATTAATGTTGGGAGTAAATGCATCTTTTATCATAACATGTAACAATCCCCTCTGTCCCGCTTTACTTTCACATCAGTACTCTGGATGACAGTTTTCTCAGAGCAGAGATTTTTTTTTTCTGCTGTTCCTCTTCCAGCATATCACTTCTTTGTCATTCGAACTGGCAAGCATGGAGGAGTAAACAAAACAAGACAGCTTGAATGATACCCTGATGTCGCATGGGAGAACTTAAAATGGATGTTCGGAAAGTGACGGCTCTCCGGCTTGACACTTAAATATTTTGCATTATCTTGGAGTACGTGTGTTTTTGGTCCTCGGTGTCCCTGTTTTTGTGTTCTCTTGCACAAGAAAAGTTTATCCAGTCTATCCATTTCTGTATTCCAACCCTACTTTGTTCCTTTGATCTGCGAGTTACATAAATTGATACTAAAATTTGAATAGGTGTCTTTAAGTGGTAATACCTATACATGCTGCGTTGGTCTCATTTAACATATTCTTGACCCTTTACCAAGGAAACGAGCAAATGGAGACCTGGAAAGTAATGTGTGTGTACTGATAGCATTAGCAGCATTCATGAAACACTGCACTGGATTAATTACCTAAAAGAGTGCTCTTCATGCTGAATTTCTAAGAGAACAGGGTGATTTGGTTCATAATGAGGCTTCCTCATTACAATGACAAGTCCTCACGGCTCATCAGCCTGACATTGAGAAGGCAAATTCAAGTGCAGAGTCTGCAGCCCTAATTGATGCTTTTATCAAGTTCAAAATTAACAATAAAAGCACACTGACAACTATGAGGTCGTGGAAGTTCAACCTCCTGTGGTGTCAAAAATGTGTATCCACTTTGATTTAGAATGAGTTTTATTTTGCAATTATCAGTGTGTGAGGAAACACACATATGTTGCGTTGTATCAAGTGGCACTAAACCTTACATTCGACTTGAACAAACTGCGACTATGCCAAATTTATGAGGCAAAGACACTTAACAGCATCAGTTCTCATCTTCACTGTGTAATATTAAAAATAAATTAGTAATAACAACCATGGGAGAAACTGTTCACGTCCTTTAATACAGTACCAGCGGTATTGAAAAAGGAAATCTGGTGTGTTGCCTAACACTTTGCCTAATGACTGTTAAATACCACCTAAGAGCTTGCTGGAAACAAGACTCATATTACGAGTTCATGAAAATATATTGGAAGCTACAGGGAAAGTGGACAATATAACAACTGTGCCTTTTTCCCTTCATCACAGCCAAGTTCCCAGGCAAAAAGTATAAAGGAAAGAAATTCACCCGCTGGCCCTAATTCATAAAAGGGCCTGTTGTGGAGCACTATTCACTACTTGAAGCCGTTTATAACAAACAGAACCCTGTAAAACTGTCCCTCCACCTTCATCAAAACTGGATTAAAAGTCTGCTGTGGCTGTAGGCGCTGAGCACCTACAGAGAAGATTATAGTTTGTGGGTCACACAGGGTTCTACTTTGTTAGTTAGTCTGTGTACCTTCTTCTACCGGACTCCGTCTTTATCTTTTAACCTTCATTCATTCTCCTTTCTGATCCAGTTCTCCCTTTCACGCCTCTGCTATTTGTAAAACTTGTCTATACCTCATGCACAGCAGTGCACAGTTACTGTACTGTGTGTCTGTATGTATTGCTTTTGTGTCACATAGCAACCACAGTAGGCGTTGTCCTGGAGTTTTACTTGCTGTGTGTACTGGTTTTAGGTATATTTCTTACAACCACACAGAAAAACAGATATCAATGAAGTCTTGCTTCAGTGTGGGTGTCGGTCAGCTGTGTAAAACTACAAGTCATAGAGTGCAGAGAATGTTATGCCCAGCACTCGCAAAGCAGACACTCCCTGCATGTTGTGACCGCTCTGTGCAAGTGCTGCTAAGGTTTGTACAAACAGGTGCCATTCTTTGGCTCCCCCTGTTTTGTTTCACGCTTGCAGCTGTCTGCACAACTCTTGGTTGTTGATTTGGTGCACGAAGAATAATACCTGCATGTGCGAAACACTAGAATTTGCTTGTGAGCACGTTTTGTCACGCTCAAGACCTATACATTGCCAACATCCTGTATGTAGCCCAATGTTGATATGCCAAACATGTTAGCACAGAGTTTTCTTTTTTTTTACACTAGCAGATTTGGAGCAATATTACCATGCTTTAGGAGTTGTGTGTCCAATATGATCTGCAGTTCACTCTCATTTTAGCTCTGCTTTTAGTCTCCATTAACTGCTCAGAGAAATAGCTGGCTCATAGCTAAGATGCTATGTGTTAAATAATGAATTAAAATGAGTATGTCTTTGACTAATTGTCTGTCTGTTAAGTTCCCATCCTAAACTAAGCTGAGAGGAACTGTAGGGTCCAGTGATACTTCTCTGTGGATGTATCATTACAGTATCAACGGCCTCTTTCCTATTAAAGTAGTTATGCGATTCATTGTTAGCATAAAATTACTGATTATAGTCCAATAATGAAAACTGGTATATGTAAACAACCTAGTCATTGGTTAAATTAATTAAATTCATGAAATGTTAAAATGTAGGGTACAAAATGAAAGGTAACTCTCACAAATTACATTTGTTAGCAAAACAAATGAAAGGAGCCCACAATGAGAGAGTTTGCACTGAAAGCAGCAATATTAATGTATTTTGTCCCCTGAGTGTAGTGGCAGCCGCAGCCTGCTGTGTTTAGCTAGTTCAAAAACTGATATTACATGAATGTACAGTAAGCAGGAAATCCCCAATCAATGTCCACAAACCTTTTTTCTAAAGCTTTAATGGAAGCTCGCCATGGTTTCAGTCATGCTAAGGCTGCTTTGGAAAAACTCTAGTAAATTGACCTCAAATTGGGATTGCATTGTCAAACTATATACATGTAAAATAGATCAATTGTATCAGTAGTGAAATAATGACTTTAGAGTCAAATCGGCAGAGAAATTGGCATCACGCTTAATTCTCTGGAAACATTTAAGTCAAACCCTGAGATGTGATTCGTATACAAGAGCTTAGTTTCAATACTGTATATCCCCTGAAAGTGTTCTCCATCTGTTTATGTTACCCTCTTGTTTTTCTCTTTTTTCCTTCCGCCTCACCTCTGTCTTCCTCCATCCGCCCCTGACATCCCCCCCTCCCTTTTCCATCTCCCTTCTGAGCCCTATTGATTCCTTCGATTGTGGCAGGTGATGGCTGAGCTTTGTTTGCCATGAGATAATTGTCCCATCATTGGCGCTGTGATGAGTCCTAACGTCCTAACCCCCCCCCCCCCCCCCCCCCCCCGCCTATCTATTTATTTATTTATACGATGTGTCACCTGCTCCAAACTCAAGAGAGAGAGCCAAGCAGGTTAAACAACTGCAGAAATGACGCTTATCGATTGGCGGGGGGAGGGAGGAGTGCTTTGGGATCAAAATGCGTTGTTCAGAATACATATGTGTCATCCATGGAATGGGAGACTAATGACATGAGTAGTGTAACATTTGCTAACTAGTAGCATGAACATTATAGCTCATGTTGCTCTCATACCGTTAGTACTCAATGATTTGTCTGTTCTCTGCTGGTGAAGAGGTGTTTCATTCAGGGAAGTCATCCATCCATCTATCTCCGTCTGCTTATCGGGTCGCGGGGGCAGCAGCTCCAGCAGGGGACCCCAAACTTCCCTTTTCCGTGGCACATTAACCAGCTCCAACTGGGGGATCCCGAGGCGTTCCCAGGTGAGGTTGGAGATATGATCTCTCCACCTAGTCCTGGGTCTTCCCCGAGGCCTCCTCCCAGCTGGACGTGCCTGGAACACCTTCCTAGGGAGGAGCCTAGGGGGCATCCTTACCCAATGCCCGAATCACTTCAACTGGCTCCTTTCGATGTGAAGGAGCAGCGGCTCTACTCCGAGCTCCTCTTGGATGACTGTGCTTCTTACCCTATTTCTAAGGGAGACGCCAGCCCCCCTCCTGAGGAAACCCATTTCGGCCGCTTGTACCCTGAATCTCGTTCTTTCGGGCATCACCCAGCCTTCATAACCATGAGTGAGGGTAGGAACTAAAACTGGCCGGTAGATCAACAGGTAATAATGGCTCATTGTCTAAAAGCACATATTAGTATATTGAATTATAAATATCCCTTTTTGTTTTATCTGTGGTGGAGGCACTCTGTCTATCCACAGTAAAGTTGCACCACTTCAACATAACCCCATTCCTTCCATTTGAATGTACAACTGGTATCATACTATCATTTAATAGCTATATCTTCTGCACAGAAAACTACTGCAGTGGACTAAGAATTTTAACTCTGGTTTGATTATACTGCCGTGAATGCTGTACCGCGGATACAGTACACTGGTACCATACCAACCCAAAATGTGTTCATTTACGAAATCTAATTTTCTACATTTCAGAACTAATAATGGACTTCAGGCAAGGTGTTTTTATTTACTCCTTCTAACACACACACACACACACATACACACATACATACATGCACATTGTTTCTATAGCACTTAAGTTGCATTTCACTTCGAAATAGATTTTTATCAGTCTGTACTTTGGGATGAATGGCTATGAAATGAACAAAATTATCTTATTGACTTAACATTTCCCATCTGCTCTTCTGATATCTGAGAAGCTGTTTATTTGGCAGTTCCTGCCATCGACCTTCCCTAATTAAAGCCTTAAATATCCATATACAACAAACTCTTCCATGTCCTTAGGCAAAGTACCGTACCTGACAGCTGTGAGGAAGTGTTGACAGTTTCAGTTGACACTGATTAGCAAACCGTTTTCACTGTGTCTGCTGTATTACTATTAATAACACACAGCAAAGACAATCCAGGAGACAAAAATTAATAAATCCAATGTCATATCAGAAGTTGTTTTATCTTTTGCCATTTGAATTGAAACACACTGAAATCATTCAGAGATGTTGTCCTAATGGCATGTTTTCTCTCTAGGGCTTTTGCCATTGATCAGAGATCCTAATAGAGTGGTTAAGTAGAGGATGTGGCTGTGCTGAGCCTTACCCTGAGGTTGATCCGACTGCAAGCTTCGGACATCAATATTTTCGTTAATTTTGGGTGGTGAGGGTATGATGCTGTTTGCAGCAGCAACAGTCAGAGATCACTGAACATTGCAACTTAAAGTACAATTGTTAAAATGTAATAAAATATCGAGAATATGTGAATATATGCACACTGAAGAATGGGGATGACTTAGCAGGCGGAAACAATGTAATAATGTCTACAGTATATGCTAATTTAATCAGGACACATTAATGCAAGATTGTAGTATAATTGCATACCAGACATGACATTATATTCTATGTTGATCAGTTGAACATGCATTGAATACATTAGAAGAATGTTTTTGAAACATTTATGTGGCCATTTCTTTTATTGAATTTGTTGGGAACAACACATTTGTATAATTAAAGTGCATCAAATACATTTGAAATATATCAACTCAACTATCGTATGGATAGGAATTAGGTACGAGCATTCACAGTCCCCAAGTGATGGAGCCAGTTGGGTTGGGGTTTGGGAGTTGGGATCACCATGGCAGCATGGTTTTAAAATGTACTCACTATGAACCTCCATCCAATGAATTAGTCTACCTTTTTAGCAGCTAAAGCCAGTAAATTATATGATATAAACATCTTTACTGACACGCCAAGCGTATCTACCAGTCTCAGCATCAGAAACAGTTTGAATCATTAGAGGAGAGGCTGTTCTGCAGTCAAGTAGCTCTCTGATTCAGGTCCTCTTCTCTCCGCTGATTGCTGGTGACAAAATCAGTGAAAATGTTCCTCCTATTATAATAAGCGTAACTCCCTACCCTTAACAGCAGATATTACATGGGAACAGCATACAAGCACCGAATGAAAGGAACCCGTAATTCTCATTTGATGCTTTCTTTCGCTCCTCAAATGCTCTATTGCTCTAATGTGTTTTTATTGTACATTTTTTTGGTCTTGATTTTAAAACCTCCAAGTCCGAAGAACGATGCAGGAAAGAGTGCAATTGATTATCACTGTAGAAGGGGTTGAGTAGCAAAACAGCACAACACAAAAGTCTGAGTTGAAACCTGTATGAATTAGACATTATGAAAAGGTAAGGTAAGGAGAGAACGGTGGCACTGTGCTTGTATTCATTTACTTTTTAATTTTTCTGAAATATGATTCATAAAGACTTTTTATTGAGGGAGTAAATTAATGTGCAGATGCATTTAGAACAAAGAATTATTTGGGCCGGAGCCCACTCTGAGGTCGAAGGAGAGAGTTTCAACGAATCAGTGTGATTGGTTCACTGGGTCTAATAAACACAACCAATGGGAGGGGGGGGGGGGGGGGGGGGGATCATTGATCATTTACATTTGGCACATTACTCATTCATTGTCTCATTTTATCACTTCCATTCCTACATACTGCAGGGCTGAAACAACCTAGCGTGGTCATTCTCAATGATGCCTAATGTCATAGAGAAGAAATGTTCAAAAAAGTTTCAAACGTAATCTTGATTGCAGATATGTGACCAGTAATTCAGTACGTTTTGATTCATATTTTTATTCAGAGTTTAAGAAATTTTGCATTATGGGGCAATTGCATGTGAAAAGCTTTACAGTAATGACATCTTTCTTGTTGACTTCAAATCTCTGATCAGACACACTCTCGGAGTTAATACCAAGCACAGTGGGGACGAAAGAGCTTAGCAGAGTCCCGGGACAGCAAGTGTTGGGAGAGCTTAAGCTTTAAAAGCATTCCTAATGCCATAGAGTGCATTAACCCAGTGAGGAGCGGATGATTACAGGTGATTTTTAAAAATTAAGCTAATAAAGAGAATGATATTCAGGGATAGGAGGCTGACAATTGTTTTGTTTTTTAATGTATCTTTCTAATCATCTCTTATGTCACTTCTTACCCGTGCACAGTAACTGCGTCACAGAAGTATCAGAAGCACTCAGGCATGAAGTTTTGTTTGGTACTATAACTTGAGAAAGAACCTTGAAGGCAAACTCATGAAAACACTTTTGGTCAAGCCACTGCCTGTTAAATCACAAAGTTGATGGTTATGGTGAGATTTTGAATACCTTAACTAAAATGAGTCTATGTAGGGTATGACTTGCATGCAGAGGAGATAGATCTGCCAAAACTTAATTGTAGGAATGCAGAAAACGTCATTTTAACCCAACATTGCTCAGATTAAATTAAAATCAAAGCAGACTGCACCTCGGACATATATGTAGTGTACTGTGTTTGTAATACTCTTAAAGCTGCATATTCATATGTCTCTTAGTAGTTTTGCTGATGTACTTGCACTTGAACCTTTAGAGTTGAAAGCATTTATTTGGAAGTCGCTTTGGATAAAAGCCTCCGTTAAATGACATGAAATGTCATAAAGTAGTGGCAGGAATCACGATGACTTTGCTGATTTAAACCATTTTATTTGGATCAATATATTCATAGACACTGAATTGGTGGTTTATCACTGTTAATGCAGTTCAATACGTTTACAAGTAAAATAACGCTAACTAATTGCACCATGGTTATTTCTTTTAATATGATTGGACCAATAATTGCCTGATGTGGTCGGAAGTAAAAGACAAAGGGTTTTCCTTCTGGAACCATCAGAGAAGCAGCACATGCAGCAACACATGTTGGAAATAAAACGGGCTGGATTTATAGTAGCTTCCACAATAGAGCAACGGCTCATGCCTGTCTGCGTGAGCAACTAGAGAGATTGTGTGTGCATTAATTTGAAAAGGTGAACACACCTTCTTTCCAAATGTCAAAAAATGCGTCCGGAGATGCTTTTGCTATACAGACATTTAAAAATGTCACACAAATAATGAATGAATCCATGTAAAATTTACGTGTGAAAAAATCTATAAAACTGCAGTAAACTTGAATAACCCCTTTTTGAGTAACGCTTGTTCATCTGGTGTTAAGTATAACTTCTCTTCTACAGAGTTTAACTGCACTGATTAATGTGAAAACAAAACAAGTAGAATGAGGCAGTCTTCTAATGCTGTGGCTGAGTTATGCCATTTTTTTCCACAAACTTTGGAAAACGGAATAAAAGAAAAAAAGAAAACATTTTAATATTGCAGTCACTTCTTTTGTATTAGTATTTTATTCCCCATTTTATTTCACATCATGTGAGATGCATTTAAGAACCATGTATTTGAGAAAACTATCTTACACATACTGTAGGCTTAATGTTGTCAACTCTTATATTATTTGGCATACTGTATAATTCAAGTGTATGTGAGCAATAAGCTGTGGGTGCATTGACAGGAAGCCTTAATCACATCAGGCAAAATGACACGAGAATGGGAAAGGTTGAAAGCCTCATGTTGTTCTTGCAAGCACTCAAAGACGCCGTGGTGCTAATAAGAGAGAAAGGCCATTAAAATGTAATTTGGGCATCGTGTTCTGTTTGAGCAGAGCGGAGGAGTGTACACATTAGCCACTCATTCCCTGGCAGGGACAACGCGTACAAGTGTGTGCGTGAATGTGTGTCTGTGTGTAAAGCGTGAAATATTGATTGCTGACGCCCATTTATTTTTTTGGGGTCATCCTTCGCTCATTGACCTCTGTGTAATTACCTTTGGGATGAACGGGAGGGTTATTTAAACTCATGATACTCTGATCTTGTTTACCTCCCCTCCAAGTGTTAGATTTGCATTAAATAGACCCTAAACACCTTTCAAAGTTAACACACTGTAGATCTTTTCTTAATATGTCATTGTCAAATGAACTGCAACACAGTACTACGTTCTGTGGCCCCTTTGAGGCACATTCAATTTCTTATTCTGTCTAACTCAGCCCACTTTGATCTGTAACTTCCCATTTATCAACGGAGAATCGGCTGAGAACCAAGCCCAAAAACTCCCCAAGTTTGATCAAATAAAAGTTTGTAGGCAATCATCTCAGCTACTGTCTGTAATTATGACAGTTACCTTTTAAATTATTAATTCCTTTTCCCATAGCATTAAAATGTGTGATCAGAAGTAATCTCACATGAACGCCTCAAGAGTGAATCCTGAGTAAATTCAAGGAGAGTCTTCGTAGAGTTTTAAACTTGTTTACTCTTCCATAAATAATGATGTTTTTTGCAAATATATAATGTATAACGGAAACAGCTCTTTTTTGTAAATACGTTTAGAGCATTTAAGGGAAATGATGCCACTACTGTTCTATCTGTCCATCAGCAGTCATATTCTGTTTAAGGTGAATGTGCATCAGAACTTGCTAGGTGATCAAAGAAAAGACAGACCTCGTGCACGCTTCCCACTCCCTGTGGGAATATTAGCTGGGTGGAAACAGACTTGGCATTGTTGTTTTTGTTTTGGATATATCTCTCCAATTGAGGGTAGTTGTGGTAGAGTCCAGGTATCCAAGGTGTGCCAACATTGTGTAACAGTCCCTAGGTGAGACCACAGAGTGACTAATAAATGTTGTGCATTATGTACCCAGATACAAAGGCATGACATTTAGAGAATACTAATTGCTTTGCCTGGGTTTCCATTCATATTTAGCTGTTAAATTACAGTCTTTTATCATTAGCTCTGCCAACCAATTAAAATGCAAATACCACAGACTCAGTGCAAAACACTGGGTAGCCCTGATTTGCTTTTTATATTTTTTAATTTAGAGCACATATCAATAATTTAACCTATTATGTGCACTGTAGCAGTAGTCTTTTCATCGTTTACATATTTCCATTGTAGTGAAAGCACAACAATTAACTTCTTAATTAACATTTTATTGCAGCTGACACATGGGGTCTTATCAGTTTCAGCCTGTCGGTACTTAGGTGCCCACATGAACATTGAAACAGTTAGTTTGGTGTAATCATTCATTACATAATCCTATTCACACTGGCCATTAAAGGGCCCATATTGTAAAAAGTAAGATTTTATTAGAAACCAGGCTGAGGTGCCATAAGGATACTGTGAAATTATCAAAATGTTAAATTCACAGACAAATGCACACTGCCCAAATTCAGGAACTGGGTCTTTAAACAAGAAGTCAGGACTAGCGTACATGTGTGATGTCATAACTATACTATACAGGTAGAAAGTGCTGCTACGGTGCCGTTACATTCATCCGGTCATTCTCCGGCTGCAGTGATTTCCCCGTGTTGCCCCTCTACCACCCCTATGTGAGGACAGGTATCCAGAGCTCAGGGGGCTCCAGTGAGAGCGGTAATATTAAGTTGTTGACTGCACTTAAATGTCTTTTTAAAAGTTTATTTTAAAAAATCTTTTTTGTTTGTATTCATAAATTTCAAAGCCATTGTACAAATATAATTTCCATTCTAATTAAATCGTGTTAATAATTTAAATATGTCAGATCTCCATCATCTTTCTTAGCTGAAATATGAAGCTTGTAACTGCATATATCATCCCTGGAGCCTAAAGACAAGGTTGATTCATTAGATTGATACAGTCCCCTTCTATCAAGAAATGCCTTCCTAATGCACTTCCAATGTAAGCGAGGGTGGGGGGAATGTGTTTTATTTCGAAATGGCATTCTGTGCACCATTAACTGGCGTGATCAACGCAGTGGATTGCTAGCACTTGCCTCTAACAGGTCCGGGCAGCGCACAAGTTTCACCCCATACACCTACAACGTCTCCATGCAGCAACGAGAGAAAAGGCCCTTTACAGAAAGAAAAAGAACCACAGAGCACCCCGGTGCTATATCTTTGCTGGGAGCTAAGGTGAGAGTGGATGATGCTGGTGGACGGTGCGCCTCCGAAAATGCCCCCAAACAGTTGACCTGGACAACATGTCTATCCATCCTGCAGAGCTCCATGGCAGCCTGTGGCTCCTAGCTTTAGCAGCCAGACATCTGCCTTGCTGAGAGAAGATGGGGAGAGAGAGAGAGAGAGAGAGAGAGAGAGAGAGAGTCTGTGTTGTGCTAATCCTTGTCTCATTTGTGTTCTGAAAAGCAGTACATTTATCAAATTAAGCGCCATGCAGCTGTTTTCCAAGATGCTGTAACGTCAGATGCAGTCTGGTTGCCATGGTTATGGATTACGTCTGTTTGTGGGAAGAATGTTAACTTTAAACAGGAAGTAGCACTGGCTGGAGGGGGCCTTTAAGTGCCTGCAGTACCTGTGCATAGTAACTGCAGCGTTGTTTCAGCCTGAAACATTTTTCATCTACACTCAAACAGGTTAAAACTTGTTTAGCTCCAGATTTGTTTTTCCTTGCAATACAAGGCCTATTAAGTTGAATCATAGTAAGCAGGAGTGCAGGTTTTTATACTCATAATCTCTGACCTAGACTGTGGGAAGTAATGTGAAATAAAGGCTTCTTCAGCAGAAAATGTATTTTAATTATTTTCAGAGCACTCAGCGGATGAGATTTTAAAAACAGGCATTTTTCTCCCAGCAAGCACACATCAGTATGACTCATACACACACATGGACACACTCTCACATCATTGTGTATGCGCAAATGCAAAGGGCCTGTGGGTGCACGCATAAATACAGATCCACTTTGGCACCGCACCGACATTGTAACCAGCACCTTCATTCTTACTCACAGTGTCTCTTTGGGCTTTAGGGGCTCTCAAGCTAAACCAAGCTCTCAAAAAAATAACAACAAAACTCCTTTAAAAAAAAAAGTCAAAGCACACCTTCCCCAATGCGAAAGCATAAACATTGAAATGTAGGTGCTGCCTCCTTTTGTAAGCCGAATTCCCACTCTTCAGAAGAAAGAATCTAGTGTGTGCTGCCGGATTTAGGACACAGAGTACATTCAGAGCCCACTGAAAAGAGTGAGAGCGTTAGGGTTTTCCATTTTTATTTTATTCAAGCAAAGCCACTTACAAACAGCTGTTTTGATTTCTTAGAAACAAAGAGCATGCAGTCCTTCCAAAGCAGTGAAATATATAGAATGGCAAGACTGCTTCCTGGTTAGGGGAACATGCATTCAGCTATTGACACTGGCTTCTGTGATTTGTATCTCAGCTTAATATACCTGCATGCACCATACATGCCCTTATGCACTGGTTTCTGTTGAAAGCAAAGAGACTACATGAATAGAAAAGGGCAGATAGCTCTTCACAGCACCGGAGTCCCTAAGATGTACGTGTGCACCCGTGGGTGCTGTGGAATTGAGCGGGACAAAAGTGTTGACACGAGTCAGTAAAGGCTCACAAAAAGGCATGTATGCACACACATATTTAATTCTTCCATATTTTTAGCATTTTACCTACAGGGACGTTGTTTTTAATCTGACATTTAACGTCATATAACTTCTTTGGCAATGTATTACATGTTCCATTTCACAATGCGCTTCATTTTTCATATTGCATGTCCTCAGGCCCGCATGTGATCGGAGATGGATATACAGACACGCAATTTATCTTTTGGTGCTTTTGTTCCTACTCTTTAACAGCCAGTTTAATATCCTTTTCAAAACACAATAGTAATTTGGGCTGGTATTATAGAGCCGTTTCACTGTCATTATTGTGGGTGCCGGCATAAAAGCAAAGCATTTTCAAATCCGTGCACCCCTGTAACAGCAGCACTCATTTGATTGAAGTAGACGACATAAAATAGCAAACAAGTAAACTGCTTTACCAATGTATTCAAGAAAAGGTTGTTATGAATGAACACTGAGACTAAGTGAAGAAAGGTATTGTATAGAAGACTCAATATATGACTTCATACCAGTGAAGTAATTTATTAGTTTAAATTCTACTTCAAACGAGCAAGGATGAGCATTTTTTCCATAGAAACGGAGTATGTTGTATATGCACAAGCCTGCACGAGCTTTTCAGCACTGCCACAGCACTTTCTCTTGATGGATGGTCATTTTCATCGGCTTGCTTATGCTTAATGAACCCTGCAGTTCATGTCTTAATTGAATGCTTTTTATGCTCCCATGTTCTGCACTCTCTCCACTCCCCCCCCCCCCCCCCCCCCCCTCCCCCGTTGTACGAGGTAGGACGCTGACGGCTAATGAATAAAGGTTCTCTCACGTCTTGTATGAGGCCTCAAGGACACACAAACAAGCAATGACACACAAACACACACGCACAGAAATACGCACATAAAACACTGAGGGAAGATGGGAAAGGCCAGTAGAGTCACTAAAATGCTGACTCTTCTCTTATCTTGTTTGTTGCGTCTCTTTTCTAAGGAACACCCTTGAAAATCACCAGGAAGTTCATAAACCTAGTGGGGAGCTGGTGCTAGAAATGCCAAACTTTATAAAGCACGGCCCTCATTAGGTAATCTGTAGTATACAGTATTTCACTTGATTACAACACAATGCCAGCAGCTACAGTAAGCCTGAGCACTTCACTGTAGTGAAAGTGCTGCACTTCTTTCTTTTGCTCTTTTTTTGTTTTCTTTTGTCTTCCTATGTTGTCTGCTGTCTCACGTTCTCTTTGTCTTTCCATGAGTCATCCTACTCACAGTCAAACAGAGCTCCTGCAAAGTTTTGCATTTAGATGCAGAGGCGTCGGACTGGGTGGGTGAAGGGGTCTGAGTAACCAGGGCCCTCATGTGAGGAGGGCCCAAAAAGATGCTAGAATCAACAGCTGGAGGGGAGGGGGGCCAAAGAAAATGCCTTTCTACAGGGCCCAGAAGTGTAAGCCACGCCCCTGTGTCCATGGTCATTCAAAAGTTATAAGTGGTGTCCTTGATCTAGAGCGTTTGTTCTTCTGATGTTAAACTTTGTGAAGGTTTTTATACCTTTTGAACCTGAAACGAAATAATCAGTCTTCATTTTAATGTACAATGTAAATCATTTGGTACAAGCTGAAGTTAATTTGTGCTGCTTGCTGTTGGAATTTAAAGAGGTCTGATGGTCAATGTGCTTGCCCCCCATTAGGAGAGGTATTGTGGACAGAGTGTACTGTAGATGATCTATTCAGCCATTAGCTACTTTTCTTTTCAAAAAGCCAGAATATTCAGGACACACCAAAAAAATCAGGGCTGGTAATGGGCTGCAAAACTCTAAATTTTGCAAAGCATTGGTTGTGTCAACGTATGAGATGATAAATAAATAAGTCGGTAAAAACCCTGTTAGCCACTGCCAAGCATTTAAGGCCCTACCTCTTTCCTGCCAGCTTCCAGCATCTCATCAGCAACTTCTCCAGCTCAGTGTGTCCATCAAACAAATCAGTCAATTTGTCAGTACTCAAGCACAACACTGAACAAAGGCATTAGCTGTAATCATTTTAAAAAGACACTGTTAATCCATGTATTCAATGCAGCACTTGTCATTTAACATATATTTACACATAATTACAGTAATTATTATGCAAAATGTATTCAGAAACAAAAGTGAAAATTAGCCGAGAGGTTGTTACGTGCTCAACAGTGTAAGTACCTCTAAAAATCACTCTCAACTGCCGTTATATCACAAGTCAACAAGGTGCTTGAGTGACAGAAACACGAGGTGAAAGATAGTTCAGCCACAGAATGCATTTTCTTCAACCACCACATTTCTGGACAGAGCCTTCCACAGGGCTTAAATAAGAAAATCTCTTAATACTGAAGAAGTCAAACTATTCATCAAACTGTAACACAGTTTATAAGGCAACTATCTTAAAATTAATCTTGTACCTTGCTGGCAAATTACTTACAAGGTACAAATAAATGAATTAAAAAGCAATTGTCTGATGCAACAGCAGTGACAAATTGTCACAGTTGGAGCTAACAATTCCGTCCGGCATCTGGCCTTGAAAAGTGTCTTTCATTGATTCCAGAAGTGGTCAAAACTATGTGTCTGAGCTCTATGCCAGCTAATATTGCCCTGAGCTATTCATTGGTTGCTAGCTTGTACCCTTAAGTTCAGAAATCAACGTACTCTTTTGTTGCTAAAACTGCTATTGACATGCTCACAAATGATGTTGACAAAAATCATATACGTTTGTTTACCTGTCTATTATAATGCACATTTAATGTCTAATGCGTGTACTGTATACGCTGACAACACACCTTAAGGTCAGAAGGAGGTATGTTAAACAGCGAAAGCAAAGGGTAAAAGGAGTAAAGGGAAGCCGTGAAATCTGGTAATTTGTTTGATTGCACAGTGTAGTGTTGCATGTCCTAACAGCATTAAGTAGGTGATGTCATGTGTAAGAAAGCCGTTTTTTCCCCACAGCTGCAAACATTTTCTTGGCTCTGGACAGATTCTGTCTTAAAGGGACAGTTTCTATTGTGAGTAAACTGTTTTGTGCCAGCAGAAAAGGTTTCTCCTCCAGGCTTGCACTAATGTGAAAGGGCGTAGTTAGCATGGTGTAGTTTAATCATCTATGTGCGTGTTATTTAGCGGTTATCTGTAGTTACATCATTTTTTTTTTTTTTTAAGTCAGGAATGGTTGAAAAATAAGTACATTTACTGAAATTCTGTTCCATTTTGGTGCTTAGGTAGATTTTATACTTAAGTGCTCCTATATTCTGCTAATTTATACTTCAATTCAAATATACTACATTTCAGAGGGACAAATTGCATGTTTTACTTTACTGCATTTAGCTGACACCTAAAGTTACTACTTACTTTTCAGATTAAGATTATATAAACAAAATGTATGATCTGTTCATAAAATACAGTGCTACCGATTAAACTACCCAACAGTATGAAACAGCTAAAGCCAAGTCCAACATTAAAGTTAACGCATCAACAATACTGTAATACACATAATCTGCAATACTGCATCATCAATACCTTTGAATACTTGAAACACTGTACACATTATTGCTTATGTCTTCACTTTTATTTATACAAATCTTTAAATATTTCTTCCATCATAGCAAGGTCCACAAGAAAAAAAATAATTCCAAACCATTTCTGTCAGAAACTCACATTAGGCAATACTCACTACACAACAGGCTCCACAAATCAATTTCTTCTTTTAAGTAGTATGCGAGAGATGGTCTAGTTAAGGGATGAGGTGAGAGAGGTTTTCTGAGATTTTCTTGGGGGGGGTGGGGGGGGGGTAAAACGAGGATGAGGCGGACTTAAGTAAAGTCCCTCAGGACTTGACAACGTTGCACAGAAGGTGGTTTGTTGAGGTCAGGTTGGGTGGGCCTGTAACAGAAGTTTTGAAATTAACTTGAATTACTTAACAAAAAAAAAGAAGTAATAATTAACATTTGCATTCTAAACCCGTTTTATTCATATCACTATGAAAGGAACAGAGTGTGAAACTGCTTTAGTCATTTCTTGTTGTTACCCAAGTCAGCTCCACCCAGGCCATTATCTGTCAAGGGAGAGGTGAGGACAGGACCCAAATGCTACAGAGACAGCAGGCAGGAGCAGTAGTACAGCAGTTTATTGTGACACACTTCAGTTCAATGGCAAAATCTCAACGGCTAGGGGCGCTGGCCACATCCGGGAAACTCCGGGAAACAAAACAAAAGGTCCAACACAGGTCTGGGGTTCAGGGGGCACAAAAACAGGGAGCAGTGAAGGGAAAAGAAAGCACAGAGGAACAGAGACAACTCACGGACGAAACGCTTGGGGGTTTATCACAGGAGGCAGGCGGGGACGTGCACTAGAGTGCGGATCGGGCCGGATTTTTCTGTCCGAGCCCGGCCCGCGTCCAACAGAGCAGTAACCGAACCCGACCCGAGCCCGACAGGCATTAAGATATTTCTGTCCGAGCCCGACCCGAGCCCGACACAGTTAAAATCGCATTTGTTTCTCATACTAATGACACATGTAGCCTACGTTTGTTTGTGTGGAAAGCTTGCTTTTATTAAGCAAGTGTAGGAAGGCATTGGGAAATGTCAACAGATGAGTGCATCAATGCACACGGGGCAACAAGCGCCATTACCTCCATAATAAGCTGTTTTAAATTCAAAATGTTCAATGCCTCATCGCGCTGATGTGACCGAGCCCGACCCGAACCCGAGCATCCTTTCTAAAAATCTGTCCGAACCCGGCCCGACCCGTCGGTTACCGTCGGGTACCGTCGGGTCCCGTCGGGCTCTGGTCGGGTATCCATCCTCTAACGTGCACACCGCGACACAACATAAGGATCTGGCAAGAGACAAAGGAAACACTGGGGTTAAATACATGCGGTAACGAGGTAATGGGGAACAGGTGAGACATCGGGTGAATCACATTAGGGCGGGACCGGACAATCAGACAAACAAAGTGAAGCTAGACAAGACAAGACAAGACAGGAAGCTGACTATCAAAATAAAGCAGAAGTAGAACAAACAGACACATGGAATAAAAAGACAAGGCCAGGAACACAGGACCACGGAAAAGACAGACAAAAACACAAGGAGGCCAAGGAAAGGAAAACATACACCCAAACGAAAACCCCAAACCACAACAAATATCATCAATTTGAACACCTGCCTGCATTTGAACGCCAGCATCCCGACTTGTGAGACAACAGCAGCCTTGTTGGTATTCAAATACGAGTGTCACTGTAATGAAATGGATATTGCCAAGACGGAAAACAATTTGTCAGACGCTTACTCAGAAAGTACAGATTTTATTATGGAGATTGGTCTACAACCTAATTGACACAATGAGGTCAATCAAAATGTGTCAGACGTTTGTTTTGCTGGTTGCCAAAAGCCTCTTGTTACTCAGATATTTGTTTACTTTTTCCTCAAAAACCTAACGTTACAACCTTTTGAATTCATAAGAATGGCAGGTTCAGCTCAGATTACATAACCGCCTCTGTATGGCAGGTAGTAATGATGCATATTAGATAAAAAATTGAACAGATTGGATAGCACAACATTGTCCGCGACACAATCGACCGTCAGACATTGTATCTCAGGTGACATCACGATGAGTGTTCTGGTGTTATAACACATTACAATAATTGCCTTGAGAGGAAAACTCCAACTGAAGAGCAACATTTCTGACTTTGATACTTCAAAACATTTACGTATCTCATCTGATTTTGATAGAACATAGAGTAATTCTTCAATTTGATTTGATGAGGGTGCTAAAAGTAAAATCTAAACTCATATTTCAGACATCAATGGCCCGTACAAAACTTAAATAACAAATTCAAGACTGAGGAATGGTTTTTACTGTACATTACTATGTGAGTTTGGTACATGCCTTGTGGAATATCAGCTTTATGTGTAAATCAGGAGGTCATGCAACACAGGAAGGAGGTGGAAGTAGGACAGGGGGAGAGAAAAAGACACATACACTTCAAAAATCCACAGAGACTGAAGGACATTGGACATGGCTACGTGCTAGCTGCTAAAACTAAAACATTTCTTTACATTTGTTAATCTGAGCATTCCGTAAATCCCTCAGAATCAGCAGGGGGAGGCTTGTAGAAACAGTTTGAAGCTCTCTTTGGGGGGGTCACAAACATCAACCTCATTGTTCTGGGGGTCACGACTCAAAAATGATGAGAACCACAGTCTTAGCCCTTGTGTTGTCTTCCCATCAACCATCATCTTTTGGCACTTTTTCAGATGTTTTTGCTGTTTATTTTCTACACTTAAAAAAAAAATCCATAACCAATAAACCCAATTTTTATGACATTACACAAAACAATTAATTTCTCCTTTTTTCAGTGCTCATTGTCCCTAATTGTCATTTTTTTCCCTAGGTTTTGGTTTTTTTAAATGCCATACAATTCAAGAAAACCAAAATTTAATTCAATGAAAGTTATCATTAATTACACCTGAAGAATGAAGTGTGGCATCCATGTTATTTTTAGGCAATATTGTTGAAAGAAAGCCAAGTTACGGATATTTAACTTTTTAAAAACGGGTCAAATTTGACAACACAGGGGTTGAACAGTTGTTTAACAGTTTTTTAAATTACACTTCCTGGTCAATAAATGGCTTAAGATAGATGACGCATGAAAAAAAGCCAAATTATTTGCATTATTGCACAAAGACCACATAATACTCGAGCATTGGATACCATGATTTAAAAAACGTCAACACATGCACCTGCTTGTAATTAAAGCTTTTGTGCGTAATTCTTGGATATTAAGGAACGTCCGTTACATACAAGCCATTGCCCAATGAGTTACTACAAAGCTAATTGAGACTATATAAATATATCGGCTCCATCCGCAGGAATGTTTATTTGGGATTTTTAAGTAATTTTAATACACACGATGAAACTATTTAATGTATTTTTAATACAACTCTGTCTGTAGTTCTCAGTATGGCTACATTCAGCAGATTTTGGCGTCCGATGACTTTCCCCCGCAGAAGATCGAGTGAAGAGTCCATGGTTTTTTTAATCCTCCATGTCCTCATTGAATACTAGTAACTTTGTAGAGGAGTGGGGGCACGTGCACGATCACGGAAGACTTGTACCATGTGGATGCATCGACAGTGTTGTGTTATTACATGGAAATCCTCATGGGGAAGACAGAAACTGGGCACCATAGCTTTAAGGCAGCAGAAGATTAGTCAATTACCGCTTCTTGTCTCAAAATCCAGTTTGATTGGGGAGTCGGGTCCTTGAAGTTTGTGACTGGTGTTGACTGGACTTTTTAAGGACTTTCAACTTGACCATAAATTATCAACAAGCTAAAGAAATTAATCACCACATTGCAAAGGTTATTCAGAAATTTGCTTGAGTTTAAAAGGATTTGAGGAAAACATGTCCTTGGCCCATTTTGCACCGCGGTCTGAATGAATACAAAGGACGTGTTCAGGTAAACTTAGTTCTTAGTGCTCATAGCTGCCACAAGCAGTAACATGGTTGTCTCCTTTTCAGCCAAAATCACTTTTGTTTGATTTGGTTAGATAGAGATAGATGGAGATATTGGGGAAACAACACTGGCATAAAGAACTGTGTTTGTTAAATGTGCATAATTATAGCTTTCTGAAAAGTAATAGCTTGACATTTTAAGACATAATCTTACTTTATTGTCAAGCTTTGGATGACAAGATCAATACCACGCTCGTAATTGTCCATTAAATATGAAGCTATGGCCAGGAGACAGTCAGCTAAGCACAATGAGCAGGAGCATTGGGACACAGTTAGCCTGTCCCTGTCAAACGATTTATAATGTGTTAATTAGTGAGCTTTAGTGGATTCACATTTGCAGAGCCGGGCTAGCTGTTTTCCACTGCTCCCAATCATTGTGCTAAGTTAACCGTCTCCTCAACCTGCTCTCACAGAATTCTGTGAAATGAACAAGGCAGTTTTACGGAATCGCAAAAAATTCCGTGAGGGGCCCATTGAAGAATTCTGTGAAATAAACACGGCCCCTTAAGTTAAAGAAAAGCTTGTGAGTGGGCTTACGGTTCCGTGACACACGGAACCGTGTGTCACGGAACCGTAGAACCGTGTCCTAGAACCGTGTTTCCTAGAACACGGTTCTAGGAAAAGAAGAAAGCCACTTTTGGAAACATGCGGGACACAATCCCCAGTATCCCAGGTGAAAGTCCTGTGTTTGACCCATCCACCACCCCAACCTACCTCCTCACGCAGATTTTCGTGCTTTCATACTGCTTGCTACCAAAGTTGCTGTAATGCTACAACATCTACTCATTGACTTTACATTGCTCAGCACTACCTGAGTAATAAGATAAGAACAGACTGGTCTCCTTGCTGCAGCATCATATTTAGCATACAGACATGAGAGTGGTGTCTTCTCATCTAACTCTTGGATATAAAGCTAATAATAATTCCCAACATGTCAAACTATTTATTGTTATTGGAGTGTTTTTTTCATTTTTTTTACAAATAACAGTGAGTTGAACGTAGACAGTTTCAATCGCAGACATCTCCCTGAAAGTTTCCCTGAAATCTGTTCAGTGAGCTGCACGTCTGAGCGGTTCTAAAAGTAACACAACATGCTCATCTCCCACAGGGAGATTTCTTTTAAATGACAAAAATGTTTAAGACCAATCTCAGATTTGCATCACATCTTCTGAAACTTTTACACCCGACAACCTTTTCATTTTTAGCAAAAAAAACTTATGACATTTTGCATAAAGGGATCGTTTTTCATTAGTTGACATGAGAGCGCCATACAAAATACATTACAGCAACTTTGTGACAGGGCAGGAAAAGTACGTAACATTTCAGAACAATTAACTGTCATGTCTTTAGACTCTGATATAAGTTTGGGAAGTAAGAAGCAGATCTTTGATTCTATTCCTGACTTAACACCCCCGACACAGCTCTACTTCTCCTCCTTTACCAATATCCCATCAATCTCCTCGACTGAACAACAGTTGACATTAGAAATGTGAGGGCAGAAGAAGAGAAGCCGCGCAGTTTGAGCTTCTCTAATTTCAATCAAATCATTTGGAAGGAGCCCAACCTGCCGTTCAGTGGCTGTGCCCTCTTACAGATCAATGGCCTCTGAGCCTTAATAATCTCTTGAATTGATTGCTTGCCTCATTGATCAGTACTCCAGCATTAACCAATCAAACATCTCTCCGGTAAACAAACAAATAAAGGCATCCCCGGAAGTTTGGTCCCACGACACGAGCGATGTGAAGAAAATATATAAACTGAAATCCTCTTTAGAAGAGAATATCAAATCGTAAGAGTGCTAAATATTTCACTGGCTTGATGAAATATGCATTGTAGCCCAGAATGGAGGAAAAAATGCAATGATTTGGATGCATTATGTATGAGAAGGTCCGCTGGCAAAAATGACTGCACTGTTGAATAATCACCATTTCACTATCACCACAGTACAATGAGATTTAGTTATTACTACGCATCACTCAATTCATTTGGAAAGTGCATACAGTTTGCATTTAGTATTAAGGGCCCAACTTGTGTGTGCACAGAATACAAACGCTCACTAATGAACTTAAGCACTGACTGATGTCGGATGTGTCCTTCCCTTCTGCCTCACTTGATGAATCTCACTGTGGTTCAGTCCCAAAAGAGCAGTAACCCATAAAAGTTAACTATAGTTGCATGACGCAAATATTTATTAGGCTGCTAACAGGGGGCAATAACAGAGTCGAGTGAATTTTCATTGTGCAGCAATGTCTGCCGCACAAACACAATTACTTTGCACACTGCGGCTGTTGTCACACACGGCTGTGTTTCGATGGGCCTGAAAAACAGAAAGAGAGAAATTTGAGTGCACAAACAACTCAGTGTAATCTGGTTTACACACAAATATGGAGCGTGATCTTCATAAGTAAATATGCCCTCTCATTTGGACACAGGGGACTGAAAACTAGTAGCTTATGCCTTATTATATTAGCAGTTGCACATTTTAGTTTTCAAATCTTTGTTCTTTTATTTTATTCATCTTATTTAATGTGTATTGTTTGTATGTATATTTTTCGTAGTATTTCATTTATATTTATATTCTGTGCTTTGTGACTTATTTTGCTGATGTAACACCGTGATTTCCCTTTTTTTTGGGGATCAATAAACATCCATCTTTCTATCTATCTATCTATCTAACTATTTGATGTCATTTGACTGGCCTGGGCCCTGTTTCCCCAAATCATCTTCAGGCAAAAATTTTAAATTCATCTAACAAACATTCTCATATTCCTCTTACAAACCTTGTTAGGAGTAAGGAGTGTTTCCCAAAAGCATAAGATGCTCTTGGAAATACTCATAAATGAACCACTGATAGAAGTGGGAGGCATTAGCCTAATATATTAATCTTTTTTGGCTCTGAAATGCCACATTTACTGTTTTTTTTTTTTTTCAAAGTCTCCATATCTTCCCTTTTCCTATTATTTATGACACATATGTCATTTGTCACATGTTTATGTGCGGTAGGTCTCGTACAGATCGATGAGTGAATAATCATGGGGACTGTTAAAACATTTTCATCACTTTAAAGTGTATTCAGCGTCCCGTGCAAGCATCACAGAAAACCAGCAATAGAAAGCTCTTTACAGTGTAGAGCTCGTAGAAAACACACTTAACTCCTCAAATCAATCATTATTGGTGGTAAACTGGGCCCTGCTTAATGTAGTCCACAAACCAGCATTTCACATACATGCCTCATGATTTAATATTACATGATCTTACTTCTTAACTCAATATGTTTCCTCTTTAATAGCAGCGTAAGACACAGCACACTAAAGGGTCATTTCCAAGTATATGATTTTATATTTTATTTATGTGTCTTGCCACTAAGTGGCCGACCCCACAGGAAATTACATGACACCAATAAAAAAGTAATTTCATTCACAGCTTGCAGTCTAATGTCCACGCACATCTTACTCTAGTTTAAACAGAATAAAGAAAAAATTTAACAGCAGCCACAAGACAATAGTGTATCCCATAAATATTCCATGCTTTCATACAGCTAATAAATAGCTAAATATACAGTATGTCACTTCCAGACAGAGAATCCTCAGTTTTAGCCTACGCTTGTTCTGAAAAGTGTGAACTTAAAAATGTCTTACGTTCAAACAACCAAGCTGACAGATTTACGTCCTGCCTCATCTCTTTTACTTACGTTAAATAATTGCAATCTTAAATCATGATAATATGAATGAATGAAAATGAACGTCATTTTCAATTTCAATGAGCTCACATAAATAACACACTCCTCACTGGTGCCCGACCAACATCTGCTTTAAATACGGAGCGGAGGCCTACCAGTCACAAACTGAGCACGCACAGATCTTTTCACCTTGGAAAGATTAGATTTTACAAAAACACCAAACTTATTTTTCCTCAAACTGTAAGTTCTAAGTTTTTGAATGTAACTCAACAGTGATCATTGAAGTGGAGAAAGGCATGATGCTGGATGAGGTTTCCACTCAGAGCTGCCACAGAACTTTCCTGAACCCTCTGTGGCAGGAAGCCACAACACAATGATAGACTGAGGACACTCTGGAAGCATTAAAGCTTTGCAACTCACTATATCACAAGCTACAGCAAAATCACAGATCGTACATTTTTTTTCTCATACAACAATAAGCCAAGTTCTTTTCACAAATAAAAACTGTGAGCAGCAATCATTTAATGATTAACTAATCATAACTAAACTCAGGTATACGGTTTTGGTTTTGAACATTTTATCCACTCTAATAATTTCATCTGACCTGCAATGGTGAATGGTTAAGGTTTAAATCAAAGTAATGTTACTGTAATAATGATAACGAATATTCATGATAAGTTATATGTTAATAAATGGTTTGGTTTTGAAAAAACAAACAAAAAAAACACAGCACTTATCAGAACTATTCACTCTGCCTCTTGAAAGGCATCAATGTATTCATGACTTGTAGAATGTGTATACTTTAGACACCCGTATCAACCACAAGACCTCCATGGACATGGAAAGTACTGAGGGCATTAATGTGCACATGAATCTTGGCAAAATGCCACAAGGAATACACTTCAGAAGCCTCAGCAGATAAATAAAGTCAGTATTTGTTTTAGAGCCATTAGTCAGGGCTACTGTGCAATAAATGGAAGCAGATGTTACATCCCAAGGTCTACAGGAACTGACTGTGTGGCTTCGTCTGAAATGAGATCCTTGATGCACAGGTGCTTCAGAGGGCTGTATTCAAGCTGCCTTCCTATTGGTTTCACTTTCAAGGAGAATAAGACACCACCATAAAATAGGATACTTCAAACCGGCTTTTCCCCCCTCTGTGTATCAAAGACTAGAGATCTTTTCTTTTTGTCTGAAGTAACAATCAGAAGATCACTCACGGCCTGCGCTGTATCCCCAAGCAATCTTCTACCTATCTTATATCAAGCTGTCCAAAAATGGAGTTTGACTGTACAATAACCAAGCCATGAACTACAAAGGACTCTGCTCCCGTCTTTGTTTTTTGAGTTGAGTTGCTTCTGACTGCATCCTGCTGTTTTTCATGCCCCCTATTTTCTATGAGTGTGTGTGTGTGCGAGTAAGGGGACTAAAATCAGCCTCGTTGACATTCACGTATTAATTTGATGTCAAACAGTCTAAATATTTAAGACACTAGAGGGCAAGGGGAAGAAATCTGGGAGCAGTCACAAGATGCTTTTACTGATTGATTGTCCTCACTGATTTCATTTGTGCACACGTCTGGTGGAGTGATTAGCTGTGTGTGCTTGCTAATGAGGGGATGGCTGGTGTGTGAGTATGGGCATGTGCATTTTTCTGTCTGTGACAGAGACAGACAGAAAGCTCTCATAAATATGTATACCCATGCATCTACGTCTATGTCACTCACATCACTGTGTGATGCTGTGAGGGTCCTTGTGTCATTTCTCACGTCCAAATGATGAAATCCCAAAAATACATATCAAGGCAAAGATATTATTTGAATGCTATTTGGATGACAGGAAAATACATGCTTGGCAGTGATATTCCTTTTATGCTATCACTTTGATCTTTGACTTTGGTCTACAGAAAGGGGTAATAAATCCTGTCTTTCTTGTTCTCACTTCCTCACAGACAAAAATCCCACACTGTTTCTCACTAGCTACTATATTGCTAAAAACCAATGTTGTCCAAAAATGCAGGCTTAAGAAAAAGAAATCTGAATTTCTCAAACATGGTATCTGGATTTAATCTAAACCAGTGATTCCCAACAAAGTACTTTGGCAGTTGCAGGAAGTACGTGAAGCTTACTTTATTAACTCAACCAAAAAAAAGTAACTAAGCTTAAAAAAATGTTGACAAATGTGTTAAGAAAAAATAAAAAGTCAAATAGTTTATATATACATCTGCAATAAGTATTTGCGTACTTTACTGTAATTTGCAACACTCTCCACCGCACTTTAATTTGGATAGCTTCTGCCCAAACTGTACTCTTACTCACTTTAAATCCATTGCTATACTGCTCCTTTTAGCCTTACTTA
>NC_048420.1:7599185-7641339 GCF_013103735.1 Etheostoma cragini | reverse complement strand
ATACATATATATATGTATATATATCTGTAAAAATTCTGTTTGTAGTAATATCTGTCTTAATATATGTTTGTAGTACATATTAGTCTGTAAACTCTGTAAACCATCAGTATATTGTTAACTGTACATATCTGTGAAAATTCTATTTGTAGTAATATCCACCTGTGTATTATATTCAGCACATATCAGCTGTAAATCTTGCTCACAATACTTGTTATCTATTATATTCATAGGACAAACCCATCTGTAAAATTCTGTTTATAATAGTGTTTATTTCTATATTTATTCAGTACATATTCATGTCCTGCACTTCTGAAACCATTGTATATCCTGCACTTGATGCTGTTGCACTTCTGGTTAGACCTAAACTGCATTTCGTCGCCTTGTACCTGTGTACCTTCTGACTGATGATTGTTTCATAAACGCCTTGTAAACTGTAACTCAAATCTTAACCCTTGTGTTGTCTTCACTTCCGGGCCCCTCTTGTATCCCTCGGGTCAAACTGACCCGGGAATTATTTGGGGTTTTAAAAACAATTCTGAAATAAAATATTACTTCATAAAACAGCTGAGATAACATGTCTCTACTAGAACACAATTAAAAAAGGAAGTGTGATTTGTTTCTTGTCATAAGGTTATAATTCATGTTAAAAATCCAATATGGAAAAAACCTCAAGTGTTCATATCCAGAATAATCTTTCGAATTGAGTCAGGAATACATGTTCATCACAGAAAATTAAGTAAGGCTGTTGATTTTAAGGTAGAAAAAGTGGAACTTGTTCCATTTTTCTTCATGTAAAAATTTGAAATGGGTCAATTTGACCCGAAGGCCTTACAAGGGTTAAATCAAAATTTGTTCTTAATATTTAACGGGCGCTGTCAGATTGTCCGCTACGGAGTGCAGGAGGAGGAGATGGCTCGACGCCATGGAATACAGGACAGCATCAAATACCCTACTGTTAGACATTGGCAGAACACAGTGTACATAACTTAATATCTGTGCATACATCATCAAATGTCAAAGTCTGAAAATACAGCCGTTATGCACTTGGATACACTTAATGTCCTCGTTACCAGAACTTTAATACTGTTGGTGACAAAACTTACGTGAAGAAAAGTGTGTTTGCCTTTTTGCACTTTTGTCTTTCAATTGTATCACTGGGTGGGGGATATAGCTGATGCTGTGCTTTTGGCAAGGTGTTAACAATCATCAATTGTTGTAAACAAACACATTGCTATGGCAATATTAGCATATGTCTGTAGGTCTGGTGTATATCGAAGCGGTCCCCGAGTGCCATAATGCCTGTGTAGTCAGGTTTTCCTATCCTGAGCAAGAATAGCCCAAAAGTATAATTCCGTTTGCAGCAATTCTCTGAGGAGTAAGTTTCAGAGAGTTTTTTTCGCTTTTTCTCCGACAGTCGGCATGATTTGGCATGATTTGGCGTCACGAAAGAACAACTGCCGGGGTCTTTTTTTTTTTGACGCGCGCCATTTTTGTCTTTTGGGCGAACGTACACTTTTAGTAAAGATCATACGCAAACAATACCACAATAACCAGTGAGTTGCCCATCAACCTCAATCAATAATGTGTTTTAATTTAGACTACATCACTTGTTGTAATTGAAAGTTTGTCTGAAAACTAGTCTGCAACCGAGCAGAGAAGATGACACAGGCTAGTTGACACCAGAGCGTATGAGTGGAGAAGAGAGGTGAGAATTTCCACTCCTTGTGCCGGGATCGTTCCCTTGGCTCCCCTGCTCAAAGCTGCTCTAAGTCCGCTCCGCTTAATATCGCTCACCACTCAACTCACAGTTCACCCCACTCCACTCAAATCGCTCACCACTCACTTCAGAAGGAGGAAAAAAACTGCATTGTATTTATCAGATAAACTGTACCTGCCTTCCCTTCATGCCCAGAGCTGCGCAAGCCAAAAGACCGCAGGATGACAGGCACTGGCGGTATGGAGGGAGTCGCCGTTCATGCTGAATGTAGTGGTTAGGGCGTGATTTGAACTTGTGGTATGAGCTGTAACTGAGCCAAATGTTAGTGTAGTGGAGCGGAAGATGTGGCAACACTCCCAACATTTTTAAACCTCTGCGCTTTATCCAAATTTTTACAATCAGCATCACACAACCCCCCCTCCATGTGACACGCCTGACTGTCTCTGTCAATCACATATTCACGCCCATGTCTCTATAGACACTAAACTGATATCATAACAAAATGGTTGAAATAGTTAGCTAAAAGTAAAGTATTGAAACATCCAGCAGAACAGGTGTTCTTCCACTGTGTTATAGTGTCCGTAGGGGCCGCTGAAGACATCCAGGGACCCAACCCAAGCCTTCTGTAGCTTACACACATTCAGTGTGTTTACATGCAGTTAAAACAAATGACGATTATTTTCAGGTTGAGACAATACCCCGGAGTTCTCATAACCCAGTCAACAGACCTGGAGAACTCCTTAACTAACCGGGGTATTCCTGTATGTACACACCTTAATCAGTGTTAGGTCAGGTTAAGCGTCTGAGCATGCTCCGTACTGCCCCTCCCGACTAAGCTGAAGTGATTTTTTGGGGCATTTTAGGCCTTTATTTTCACAGGACAGATGAAGACATTAAAGGGGAGAGAGAGAGAAGGGAAATGACATGCATCGAACCTGCGGCCACTGCGTTGAGGAGTTGCAGTATGTGCACCTGCTCTACCAACTGACCTAACCAGGCCACAGCTGGGGTGGTCTTTGATAGTGTTTGCGATGCTGCAAAATTTGGTTTTGATCCCAAGTACCAAGATACCAAGTAAATACCGGCCCAGTCTCGCCATGCCGATACGATACCGATACTTTTCAATAACTAAGTTGGAAGCATCATCAAATTGCTAAATCTGAATGAATTTTCATGACCTTTAAGTGTTTTTTGTGATTATTAGCAAGTTAAAACTCAGGACAGAATGTTCACATACTTGTGTACATTTGTTTTGTGTCAACACTGTCATTCCACAAATTATACAGCTTGCCATTGTTTCATTTTTGGCCTGAAAATCTAGCTGCTTTAATTGTAAAGTGCAATGAGACCAAGTTGAATGGCGATTTTTCACTTTAAATAAAATTTGATTAAATTTGACCCGCATGGTGTCTTTCAGTGACACATTTGCGGAGTATCTGTGGCTAAAGATGCACAATGCAAGGTGTGAGAATGGTGTGAGGTAGATGAAAAGGAAGGTCACTTGAGACGAGCAGCCCAAAGAAAAGGTTGCAGGGTAGACCGAAGAGCCTGAAGACTGTGAGACAGAAAAGAAAGGGTCTAATGGCTGTTACAAAAACCATGTCCCTCTTTTCATGTTCTTTCTTCCTCCTGTGTCCCCAAAATGACACTGCTGAACCATAAAATGCTGCAGTGCTCACCTCTCACCTGTCTTGTGTCTGACACAGATCGGTTTGCGACACTTTGACACCGACAGTCACCCCCACCGTTTGGTGTGGAGTTCCAGTTATCAAGCCTGCTGCCGGGAGCCTCGATCCTTCACGCTCACTGAAGGCACACAAAAGGAGGCAGAGAGAAAATGGCATTGGAAATTCGGAGAAAATACAGTGCCACAAAGGGATTGTTGATGAAAAGCATTGTGAAATTTAAGAAGGATTGAAAAACGGTTTAATTTCAAAAGACGTTTTTTGTTGTCTGCCTTTGATGCAACCTGCAGAATTGATTCATACGGTTCCTTTTTCATGAAACATCCTAGTGCTGCAACAAAACTAACCTATAAAAACACAATCAATTGGACATTTGCCTCTTGGCTAAGCGCTTTCTCCTTCATCTTTACGTAATTCATTTCATGTAAAAAGAAGTACTTTTGCATTCTTTCTGTTGATAGAGCTACTTGACGTGCCCACTCTATGAGTTGACTAAGGCCTTTTACATTCGCTTTTTAGAAGAAAGGTTTTCTGGCACAAAGGAATTATTGGTTTGTTCAGAGGAAAGAAAAGAACTGGCATGAGCATCAACAACTGACGATTATTTGATACACCACCTTTGACAGACAGTCGATTGTTTAAATTAGATTAGATTAGATTCAACTTTATTGTCATTACACAGGTACAGGTACAAGGCAACGAAATGCAGTTTGGGTCTAACCAGAAGTGCAATAGCAGTAAGTGCAGGATATACAACGGTTCCGTAAGTGTAGGACATGGATATGTACTGAATAAATATAGAAATGAATACTATTATAAACAGAATTTTACAGTTGGGTTTGTCCTATGAATATAAAATAGATATATAGATAAGACCCAAATGAAAAAGACTTAAAAAGACACAATTCCAAACCTTGGCCAAATGCCATTGTAAACAAGTGAGTCTTCAGCAGTTTCTTTAGATATATCACCGCTTGAAAAATGTCACATTTAAACAAAAAAACAGGCTTTACATGTTTCAACTTTATGCTGTGGTATTAGGGCTGTGGTAACGTGGTGAAGGGGCCCTGCTGGGGGCCATGAGGTCCCGTGTTGATGGATATGAGAAAAAAAGAAGAAGAAAAAAAGATTAGAGCAAATTAAAACATTGATAATACAGTTTAAACAAGCGACATGCCGGTGCTTGAAGGAACCCTTTTGTTTGTTGTCATGCCGACTGCAGTAACACTGCTACGTTAAGTTAAGTTAAACTTATCTGTTAATCTTAACAGAACATGATAATGTTTGGGAATAATCTATGAACCATCCCATTCCATTATTTTACTCATCTCCTAGTCCCCTCCCCCCCATCTTCTACTTCATCACTCTCTTCCTGTGCCTTTATCTCCGCCCCTCTGTTTTTCATGTGATGAAGTGGGAGGAGGAGTTCCAACGTTACTGAGCTAAATGCTGAGGTTTGCTCCCTGCACATCCATGCACCACAGGGTGCATGTTTGATCATTCAGTATGTCAAGACATGAGAAGGAAAGTGTCACCCTCTCTCCTGTTATGTGATAATATCATGGGACCATGTGATCCGCACAGTGTTGCAGAGTGTTGCTGTCCCTATAGGCTTTGAGTGCAGCATCACTACTCCAAGTGTAGATGAGTAGATGCCAAACATCCAACCATCTATCCCTGAGCTTCAGGACTCCAACTATCTTGCTGTCATCCACTCCAACAGGATCTGCTCTTTTCTGTTCTTCTTTTCCTCTCATTTACTTCTCCGTTGTTCCTTTCCATCTCTTTTGGTTCCACTAGGCAGTTGTGTCATGTAAGTTTAAAGAGCTTTGTTAAATATTAATAACTTCTTCGAATATGTCAAATATTTACTCATTCCACCCCAACAAGGCATATTTCTGCCTCATTTAAAAGAAAGGAGAGGAAAGGAGAAGACATCGTGAAGAGTGTGTGTCCTTTGAACCGCTATTAGACTATCTGTTTGAAGCTAACTGCAAAATGGGCCCCTCCGGCAACTGCTGTTCACCACACAAGGTGAATGAGGCCAGCTTTAGAGTTCTTCTTAAGTTGTATACCCACCTTTCAGATGTATGATGCATCACAAGCGAACGCATGCAGATGCAACCGCACACACAGACGCTAAGCACGAAAGGAGATGCAACCCACCGCGGATCAGCTTTTAACTCACAGTAATTACAATTTATGAATATAAATGACCACGACTGGGACACATTTTTTGGGGATAGAGTCCTCATTTGGAGCACGATCAGCATGCAGTGGCTTTGAAAGGGGAGGCTACACGCAGATACACTCACGTACACGGTGTGCTCAGCGGAAAATAAGCTGACTCAAAGACATGCACTCAGTATTTATTCTCACACATTAATAACAATAAAAACTTTTTTTACGGCTGTGAATGCATGGCTTTTCTTGCCTGACAGACAATTAGGGATGTCACGGTATGAAAACTTCACCTCATTTAATTGAATTGAACCAAAAATGATCACGGTTTTTGGTACTATCACTGTATTTTTCAAAGTGTGTTCAATGTATTTAGCAGGAACCTTTTTTTCCTGTACGTTCTGCAGACAGGAGAACCATCTTCAATCAACTGTCCTTAACATTCTGATAATATCCAAAGTATGCCCATTTCTCTGTCTTACCCCTACCCCTTAGTCTTACCCCTAGCCCTTGGCCGTCGAAGCCGAGTGGTGAGGGCTTGGGGTGAAAACATATACCCCTATGAAGTGGGACACCACCATACAGTATTGATCACAAACTTCCAAGATGCCGTCTGTAAGTGTATCCATGTTGATTGCGTGGGTTTTGACAGCAGTGTCATAGGCATGTATGTATTTTACAGTTCTATTATGTTCACCTTGGGGGTGGTGATGCAGGTGTTCTTATACTTAGGTCAGATTGCAATACATGTTTGTACACACAGTGCATGGTGTGTTGTATATCTGTTTCAGTTATCACCGTTTTGAATGTCATTGATATTCAGAAACACTGTCTTTATTGACAACAATCTGTCTTTATTGCCCAATAACTTAAACATAACAGGCAAAAACATTTCATAAAAATAGATTGTATTACAAAACAATTATCAACTATTTGTACCATAACGTAAAATAAAAAGGCACTCAAATGTATAAAATTAAAAAAAGAGCCAAGAACACAAATAAATAAACTACAGCTATTCTGATATACCAGACCATTCTGATGCCTGTTGCCCAGTAACCATTCCCTCCCATTTCTGTCATCAGTATCCCATATCATAACAATCAACAATGTACTAGTGCATGAACAGGAATTAATTGCAAACGATTACAATGATACAGCAACAATACAATAATGAATGGCTACAACATGAACAAATGATTTAAGAAAGTTCTGTTTGTTGTAAGCCCGAATGTGGATCAGCTGCTGTGTCCTCCTGCGTGCCTGTGTGACAGGACGGTATATTTAAAGCACGTATCGATGTCCCCAAAGCAAGGGCTGTTGTGCTCTTATATCAAACAGAATTCTCTGCTAATGGTTACAATTGTAAAGATGCATGGAGTCCATTCAAAGCAGAGAGATATGGGACTCTTGTGCAAATCAGCAATGTAACGTTAGCGGTTAGCATAGCAATCTGCCAATTTTAAATGGAAGTTTAAGTTAAGAACATGGTTGCAAATGTATTTGTATATCTAATTCTTCAGTTAATTATTTAAGCCTTTTGGCTTAAATACAAAACTTACATTTATTTATCTCTCTGGTCGATCCGGCAGCCATTGTTGCCGGCTGGGCAACGTATTCTGAGGGACTGACACAACAATAATGCAGCCTCAAACAACCTCTTCACTGATGTTCCACATGCAGTATGTATTGTCATAAAAGGGTGAAATGATTCAAATGTGTTGGTGGAACAAAGTAAAAAGGTGTCTTTTCTAAAAATCTGCTGTTTTGCTTTGCCTTGTGATGGTCACAGGACTTATAATTAAAGACATTCTGCTTCCTTCTCAACTAGGACAGCACAGACACAACATGTGGCAGCATGAAATTCACTGTGACACCACTAGCTACCAGGGCCAACAAAGAAAAAGGAGGAAGAAAAAAAGAGTAAGGGTTGGGCTAAGGGAATAAAATATGATGGAGAGGAAGTGTAAGGAGTGGGAGGAAAGATGAGGAATGATCCCTGATAGTGCTTGTCTTATGAGGGACATCCATCAGCACTGACACCGGGACAAATAAAACCCTTTTTTTTTATTCAATTATATAGCGTGTGGCAGGTTTTTTCACACAAATACACACAAGCCCAAACATTCACAAGCGTGCATGCACATATTAACACATTCATTCCGACACAAGCACATGCTCTCACTTCTGGTTCACATGTGTGCAGTGCAGTCCAATCTAATGTGACTTACATTTAGCATCATTCTCACAGAGGATTGTTTAATGTCTACTGAAGAAGATTTATTGCATGATGGCAGCACTTTTTTATGTAACACAAGCTGACAGTTTAATGAAATAGAATGAGAATCAATGGAGGACTGAGTCCCAGCTGCAATGTGCATGCACAGACTCCCACGTAAATTACAGTTGGACGTACATTGAGCAACACAGATTAGAACTGGCTCCAAACTTCAGGGACAGGGAAAAGAATGATGTTGTTAGCGGCGTCACCTGTTAAAAGGGGGAACGAAATCCTGGAGGACAGTCAGCTCGATATGGTGGAGCTCCAAAATACTGGGGGAAGAGAGGAGATACAAGTGATTAGGAGAATTTAAACACGTTTTTGAAGGATGGACAGAGACAGAAGGTGGAGAAAAAGACGGATAAATAATAGGCCTGAGAATGAGAAAGAAGGAATCAATGTTTAGCTAAATTGAAAGCCAAGAAAGTGTCAATGAGGAGTAGGTCTGAGACTCCTTCGCAGATAAACAGTCTCACCAGGTTACTTTTTGTAAATGAATAAGTAAAGAGATGAATTCAGTTATCTGCCGGTGTGTAATATTTCATAATTACAATGGAACTGGAGTACAAATGCAGTAACATTTTCAGGAAAACAATTTGGACGAATTGCTTTGGACAGTTTCCGTAAAGAGACACCTACACTGCTATATCCCAGAAATGCCAACAGGGCTGAAAAGTCCTGAGAACTCATGACTGTATGGGTTAGTGCTGCTGGTATGAAAAGATGCCAGTTCTTGCATGGAACCATGTTAAAAATAACCTTAATTGAAAATCTACTTCTGCTGAGAAATCAAATATATGTATATATATATATATATATATATATATATATATGTGTGCATATAAATGTGTATCTTTATCTATGTATATGTAGATATGTATGTATATATATATATAAATGTATATGTATCTATGTATATATGTGTGTGTGTG
Organism: Etheostoma cragini; assembly: GCF_013103735.1. Classification (NCBI taxonomy): domain Eukaryota; kingdom Metazoa; phylum Chordata; class Actinopteri; order Perciformes; family Percidae; genus Etheostoma; species Etheostoma cragini. The sequence goes on along the minus strand of NC_048420.1, from coordinate 7,632,543 downwards.
TGTTTATATATGTATGTGCATATATGTAAATACATATACACACACTCTACCGATCAAAAGTCTGGGGTTACTTAGAAATTTCCATTGCACTCCATCATAACATCTATAAAGAGAGACTTTGCATTTATAATTTTTGAACTGAGAAATGCAAAGAGATCCTCTTCTCTGACATTATCGCTAGGATAAATAATCATTCACATGCTTTGTTTGCTACTGTCAATAGATTAACAAACCGTCCAGTAACAGTTGCATCTGAACTTTTGTCCAATAAGGCCGCAATGATTTTGCCTCCTTCTTCACGGACAAAATTCAGAAGATTGGACAAACAGTCAGTGCCTCCATATCAAGTACACGATATGTGTTGTCATAGTGGTCAAGCAAAACTAGTTCCAATATGACACAATTTCAAAGAGGAACCATTAAAGGTCTGCGCTCAGCTTCAAACAACAATGTTAAAAACAACAGACAAGGCCAGAAATCTTGGTGTAATCATGGTCTCTGACCTGAATTTTAACAGCCACATTAAGACAATTACAAAGTCAGCCTATTATCACTTTAAGCATATATCAAGGGTTAAAGGATTTATGTGTCAACAGGATTTGGAAAAACCTGTCCATGCTTTTATCTTCAGTAGAGTTGACTACTGTAACGGGGTCTAAACAATCAATCAGACAGCTTCAGCCGATTCAGAACGGTGCCGCTCGAGTTTTCAATAAGACCAAGAAAACGGATCACATCACTCCACTTCTCAAGTCCTTACACTGGCTTTTCTGCCCATCTGTTATTCTAAATTTACCGTGTGATGAAATAGAAACAGGCAGTTTTAGATTTTGCACCACTGATTCATACTTAATACACAGAAAATACCAGATGTGTTTCCAGGTAAGAAGTCACAAGATTAAACATATCATCTGTAAAGTATTACCTTGAAACAAAAGGGAAATATTTGGAAAATAAAGGGTGGATACACTTCAGCATTATAATATGGTAATTGCAATTTTAAATTCCAAGAAGTTTTATCTAATTTGGAAGGTATTATGCTGATAGTAGCCTATAATACTGTGAAAACATCAACATCTACCCCATTTGTATCATGTTATTACAATATTAATAAAACTATATTACCATTAACCAGATATACATGTGGTTACATCAAACCCGTTTGTTGTTAGTACCTTGTTAATGCATGTTATTACATCTGTTACCTTCTCATCACCTTATTACCCCAGTACTACATCTTATTACTTATTAGTTATTACTTACCTATATATTTTTATTTTATTACTTTATTGTCACACTTTTACCCCAACATTACCATCTGTGGAATGTAAAGTGCTACCCACCATTATAATAAAAAAAGTGCAAAGTTCAGTCATTCTTATGATATAATGATTAGCATTAATCAAGGTGTATTATGTATTATGCTGGGCTGAAATTATATTAATCATAAAGTCATTTTGACCGCAGAGATGAGCAAATGAGCTAATTAGAGCAGAGATCCAATTGACAATTGCAGTGAAGAGGCAATTTATCACTTTGCAAAGCAGTGCAGTAATAATTACAGTATTGCCGCTTTGTCATTTGCCTTATTTCTGGAGAGTGAAATGTCTTGTGATGCCAGGCGTTCACTCATAGCACCATCCTCCGTCTTTGAGCATTTGAAAATGCCAGAGCGTGGGTGGGGGGGGGTTTGATCCAAAACAGAGTGCTGACTGGAGTTTGAGCTTTGAAAGCCAAAAAACCTCAACACTTGGCAAGTTATCTTTGGGTCATTAGTAATGTTCAACATGTACCCATGAGTCATTTTGTGCTTTGGCGCAGTGAACATCTTACTTATTGTATTATTAAATGTTGCACTGGCATCTAGTTTTTTCAAGTTTTTTTTTTTTTTTTTACATTGTAAATGTTTTACGTGAAGCTCAGAGAGGTCAAAGGTGTCTGCCAGAGAATAAAGGGTTAACATGGGGGCCGGAAAAGAGAGAGGCTGATATTTCCTGATTATGAACAAACACATTGATTGAATCTTTCACCAAGTCTGGGTCTCTTGTGCCCACCTCAAAACCAATCTATGGATCTCTCCTTCTGTGCTAGCTCTCTCGCCACCCCCATGAAAACAATCACAGGAGGGACAACCATCCCATATTCTTTAGGAGAATATAAGTATTTTCCTTGAGACTCACAGAACCTTATTTTGTTGCCTAGTTACAGGATTTTTCAGCATTCTTACATTAAAGATTGACTCAGCCGAACGAGTTCTTGTTCTTGTTCTTGCACACACGTCTTGAAACGTGTGTGCAAATACATCTTCTGCATGAACAGGTGTAAATGTATAAAGTTTATACATTTATTTATCAGTCTATGGTTTATACTATAAACCATAGACTGATAATAGTATTGTCTATGATGCAAACACACACTCAACATAAGCTCAACAAAAGACAAATGTGAGACAATGTGATGAATATGTAGCATGTAGCACTGATTCAGGCATCTTCAGGGTCATATTTCTTGATCTTTGTTTCACACTTGTCTTTCTGTCATACCATCATCTGTTTGGCACACCTACAATCAACACATATATTAATGTATGCACACATACACACACACTTAAAGAAGGAATAGGCCACCTGCCAGAGAATAACAACAGACCTGTGTAGCCTAGCAACAGCTTGGAGACAGGCTTATTATCTGGAAGAAGAGAGAAGAATGCAAGAGGGGAAGCTTTGGCCTATGTCTCTGCCACTCACAAACTTACACAAGCTGAAGGGCACGCAGGCTCAAATGTGCAAGCCGCATTCCCGCCAAACCCTCGTCCTCTTCCACCCCCCCCAAACGTGCCATGTTTCTCACAATCCCACATTTGCAACAGACCATCGATCGGGCTGCTAAACCAAACAATTTGGCCATGCACTTCCTTTTCGCCGTCTGCCAAGAGTCGAACATTTTTAATTGTCAATTTGTTGCTCTGTTTTATTTTTTTATTTTTTGGATGCTGTGGCACCCAACTGCCAGCCTAGGTATGCCAACTCCCTGACACAATAAAATGAGCTCCACTTAATTGCTCTCTCTTAGAGACAGTGTCTAATATCCTGAATGTGATTACTGAGCCAGAAGAGGTGTAAATCAAGGGTTAAGGTGGCTGAGAGAACGGCTGGGAGAAAAAACACTCCGAATTCAGAAGGTGGGCATATACAACCTTGGTTCTGCCTGAGAAGCCTTGGTGTTTTTTAAGAGAAACCCAAATAGTTACAATTACACATTCTCATCCTACGTGTGATAAAAAGCTCTTTACGTGTAGCATCTCCTTATCTGATTTCATTCCTACCCTTTCTCTTTCCTGTTGAATTTTAGAAACAGAATATTTAGGTTAGTGTGCGTGTGAGTGTGTGTGTGAGTGTCTGTGTGTGTGTGTGTGTGTGTGTGTGTGTGTGTGTGTGTGTGTGTGTGTGTGTGTGTGAGAGAGAGAGAGAGAGAGACAGAGAGATGAAGAGAAACAAAGACAGAACTATTTTAAAATGTGTCAGTGACTGAAATAGTTCTCATAACTTTTTCACACTCTCTATAAACATTAGCTTGCATCTCTGCATCAGCTGTTTTGCTTAAAAAACAACTTTTATAATGTCTCCATCCCCATCACATTTTACAATTTCTCTCTCTTTCTCGCTCTCTCTCTCTCTCTCTCTCTCTCTCTCTCTCTCTCTCTCTCTCTCTCCCCCCCCCCCCCCCCCCATCTATCTTGCCCAGGCTTGCCTTCTTGCATCTCATTTCTCAGCTGACACCAAGAGACCCCCATATTGCCCCTTCCACCCAGGGGAATGTGTATTGCAGTTTCAGTAATTATCCTGCTGGATTGGAAGTGCTGAGGCCAAAGGGGCAAACCTCAGAGTGCAGTAGGCCTTGCTGTCACTGACACCAGCACCCATGGTAAAAGAAAGTGCAGTCCAAATTTGAATATGTCATAGACGGTAAGGTCAGTCGAGGAGAGATTAAGAAAGAGGAAAGATGGACGGAAAATATGGCATCTGTTGTTACATGGAGGGGAGAAAATACTGGGTTTACATGACACTGCAAACGCCCCACTGAATCAAAACAAAAACCTACATAAAGTTTTTTTTAAACAGCAGGAAAGTGCACATCATTTTTGCAGAAAGAACTTTGAAGGGCAAACTTCCAAAGCACTCCCTTAAAAAGAGTTTGCTGTGAGTTCACAAACGTAATGATGCGAAAAAGAGCAGAATGAAGTTTGAAAACGCTCCACGTCCTCTTCTGAACGGCCCAATGCAATAAGAAAAATAAAGACCCCATAAGAAAGACCTTAACCCTACAAAAACAAAATTTAAATTCAACACTTTGTTGACGTTTTTTTAATCTTTTTCTTACATTTTTGCTTCTTTTTTCCATGTTTTTCACTTGGCTTGACTAACTAATTAACTTTAGTTTTACAGTTTTGGGGGAATTTATGGTCAATAAACCTAATTTATAGGAAAGTATACCTAATGTTTGAGTTAGAAAAGCAGAAATTAGGAATTACTTAGAGTAAAATTAAAGGAATGAATGTTGATGGATAATCACAGACTGTAATAGGTCTACTTTTACTCAATACTATATCGAAACCACTTCAATTGTTTTTAAAATGCTGTGAAAGAGAACAAGACACCCCAACATTAATGAAAGTAGAGATTTGTACTTGCTTAAGAAGGTTTTGTGGAATTAATCATGTTATTTTGGGTAATTTAAATTGGATAGTTACAAAAAACATTGATATAGGAAAGCAGGTCAACAAACATGAGGGTTAAAAGAATAGTTAAAATGCGTATTTACTTTCTTGCTGCAAGTTAGATGAGTATGTTGAAAACACTATCATGTCTGTATGCTCAAAATGTCAAGAGCAGAGATATTTAACAGGGGGCCACCAAATTATTGTTTTTTTTATTTTAAAGTTGAAAAAGTCTTAACATGAACCCAGCATATAGCTGATATATATCAACCTATTTGTGCAAAAAACACATTGATGATATGCTTACTGGCCTACACTAAGGTTGTCATCCACACATACAGTAAATTCAAAGGATTCACTGTGCCACATGCATCAAAACAGGATTTATTAAATCATGCCAACAATTATTATTTTATATACTTAGTATTCTGTGCACTAAAAAAGTATGCATATCAAGGCTTTAGGCCACCCTACACGTTATTGTAGGCCCAGTTTAATATGCAACTTCATTTCATACATAATGCGTTGGCTTAAAAAATGTTAAAGACCCCTGGTCTAGTGCAAAACATCTATCTAGAGCCAGCAGATGGTTAGCTTAGCTTAGGATAAGGACTGGAAACAGGTGGGAGACAAGTAGCCAGGCTCTGTCCAAAGTTGAAACAAAATCTCCCCACCTACGCCTCTTAAGCTTAAGACGTTTTGATTTGTAACCTCACAACAAAATCAGAGTATAGTCTATATGCTGAGCTAAGCTAAGCTAACAACCTGTTGGCTCTCACTACATGTTGAGCATACAGACAGAGTGGTAGCGGTCTGCTCTTCTATCTGTCGGCGAGACACCAAATAAATGTGTTTGTCAGAATGTCAAACTATTCCTTTAGTGTTTGGCATTTCAATATTTGAATAGAGATTAATAAGCCCCATTTCTACATGGGTTGGGATACAAACAGACTGACAACAAGCGAAATCATAATGGGATTTGTCATTTCAAAAATACATGAAACAATGTGAAGACTATCAGCAGATTGAAAGACACATTCATGATGGTATACAGTAAGTGGTTCAGGTGTAAATCATACCCATTGTTGAATGCAGTAAAAGCCTTTAACCGTTACAGTGGCATACAGTATAACAGATGTATTTGTTTGCTCATACAGTGTTTAGCTGTGCTTAGTCATTGTACAGTAGATGGCTCCTGCTGTATACTTTTTACTTGTAATTACATGTTTACACCTAGCTTCTACAAAGTTAAACAGGCTCTCTTAATAGACTGAATTTTAAATTGTTTTCCTGGCATCAGAAATGAAATGCCGAGAGTTTAACCGGTCTTTGTGGCTTGACAGCAAAATACAGTACAGATCATTGTTCCGACTGCGCATTGTGATTGGCTGAGGAGGTACTTTAAACTTCCTGATGTACCACTGAATACATGTCTGTAAGTACCACTTTGCCTCATTGAATTCATTACCCCTGAGACCAGTAGGGCTGCCAGCTGTTTGTTATGAAGTAATCAGAACCACCAATCTTCAATTGAGAACAAAAACAGCATTTATTAGTTTGTTGTTACTTTGTTCACCAACGTTGCACTGGGTAGATGGCAGAACAGCTTTCAGGGCTGGCCGAGAGATGTTACATTCACGGGTATTTCACACGCACAGTTTGGCCTGGTGAGGAAGGACAGGAGATGTGTTGGTCAAAGACAAACAAACACATACTGTATGCACAGTATAAAATTGGAAAAGTCTGGAAATGTACTGTGAATAGCCTGTATGTGCAAGCTGCAACAACATTTTTTTATAGATATTTCAACACTACAAAAGTGGGATTGGTCTTTTCCTGTAGTGTTTCTATGGTGCAGTTACAGTAAAGATGGAAAGTGAAAGCTGGGTGGCAACAATCGCTATTGTTGGACTGAGGACTAGGTGTAAAAGATATTTAAGCAAGCCTCTGATCAGATGGGAATGTTGTGTAACAACGCAATAATACATGATAAGTAGTGCTGTGATTGCGGGGGTCACTGCAAAGTTATATTTGTATTTACTGTATGTATATTCTGCTATCATCAAAGTAAATCTCCTGCTTGATTTCAGTTATAAAATCTGAATTCTGAATGCTGTTAAAAATGCATAAAATCAGTAAACTATTAAAATCCAGATGTAGCCATTGTAGGTACTCAGTGGTAGGCTTTATCAATTGCAAGATGAATACATGTTCTGTATTTGTAATACAGTTCTTTACAGTAGTTACCATTGATACACAATGAAATACAACTGAAGTTCTGTAGTTGGCCATTGAAGATCAAAACTTGCACAGTTTCTACAGTTGTTACGTCACTGCAACTTCTAAACACCTTGTTGTCTTGTGTTCTACTACAACACATTAAAACATGCAAGTCACAAATCAGAAATTGACTCAGAAAATGCCCATGTTTGCTGCACTGCATGGTCCCTTCTCAATTAAGACTTTTCACTAGAAACATACAGTATCAGAGGAGCAACTTCTCCAGAGAGACTGGATCATTCAGTTCAGGTGATGTTAAAACTCAATTTGCAGATCTGATCTGGCAAATTTAAAAACAAATTACAAATACATCACCAAAGTATTTTACAGTTTATGTGCTGTTAAGTCATATTTGATAAGTGGGAAGGCTTGAAAGCAAAGTTATAATTATATTACACATTGACAGACAGTTCTCTGAAAGTTTGAATCTTTTTCAGCTGCAATTACATGTGACAACCCGGGTTTGGGAACTGCTCAGTAAAGCCAGGTCTGACTTGCAACAGCTTATAGAAAGCAGAGGGTGTAGGTAGAAAATCATAACCTCTTCTACACATATCTGTTTTAAAACGGACTAGATTACTTGTATGTGTTGTTTAAATGTCCCCGTTTTATTAAAATCAATATCAGACTAAACTGTGCCAGAGATCCGTCACAGTTCTGTGTCTGATGGTGTGAGATGAAGACCACCAATTATCTCAACCAGAGCCTCATTTGCATGCGGTACATAGACCAAAATATTACAATTAATTTAACAATGATATATTGATGCTTTAAAATGCTCAACACAGAACCACTCAAGCATGGTGCACAAAGGGCAAGAAGACATGCTGTCGTCATCAGCTCAGTTGGTGTTGCAAAATAAATGTGCTCAACCAGCGATGATCATGATGAATTCTTCATGTGGCCCACACTGGAACATAATACTCATCTCCCCTACACACACAACCTCCAACAACAACACACATAGGCTAAAGATGCCAGGGTATAAACTTACCTTTGGTTCTGTTAATGGGAACTGTGTGCTGAAAGGTACAAGGTCTGGCTTTCTCCTGAGGGGCAGCTGCGTGCTTCATGCCCGCCCTGGCAGCGCTAGCCCAGGACCTGGCATTGATATTGTCCGCACCATCTGTACCTGCAACTGCAATATGCACAGCAAGGGGGCAAGGATTAGCAGAATAACCATTTCACATGCACATCGTCTTGTCTGGCATGTTTAATGTTAAGTGTGATGCAGATGGAAAGCTTAATAGAACTGTGTTATTTTTATTATGCCGCAAATGAATTGTAAGCAGCCCCCCACCCAGGGGATCAACAAAGTGCTATTGAATCAACAGTGCTATGCTATCAAGGAGTCAATTCTATCATATCAGCACTGACTGCAAACTGCTGGAGGAGTGCCAGCAGTTTCTATCACATATGCACATTTATTGAGCATTGCAGAGCTGGCTTCGGGTGCAGTCGTGCACCTGTTAAAAAGCAGAAAGGAATTCAAATAGAGCTAAATATAACTGTATAATGTTATGTTCATTCTAGTATGCTAGGATGAAATATGCCTAACTCAAACTTAATATTAACGTATAAATAGTTAGTAGCAAAGAAGACACCCCACTGCAAAGTGTTTAGGAGGCACTATATTAATGTATGTACTGTAGAAGTCATACTGCAACAACATAACAAGCATTCTTGAGTTGCTTTTCATTTATTCATATCTGTGTCCACAGATTGACCGGGTTGCAACTACCAGTATGGAAGGCTAACCGTGTAATTCCCTTTGCCACTGCGCCACGCGACTGAGGAAGTACTTCTCTGTAGCGTCCTTGCGGAGTCACAGCGTGTCTACCTACACCCACACGGAGAGGAACCCAACGTTTGCATGTCTGTCCGCGTCTGCATGTGGGTGGGCGGACTTGTTGGGTGTTACAAGCCCCCTCATTGATTAGGATGCTCTGATTTGGCTGTTTTGCTGTCGACACAACTTGGATTCAAGAAGTAGGTCTCAAGTTTAGAAAAGTAAACAAATAGAAGCTCAGCCGCCTGCTATGTAGCAGAAACAAAAGAGGTTCATTAACTGAGTTTTTAGAAAAAAGGGTAAAACTTTTCCGAGCTGGACAAACACTTCGACTCAGCAACTTCTGATAGCCAGCGTGTCTGCCTGGGACAGGTGCTGCTGCTTCTCTCCTGCCTTTAATTAGCCGAGTATGACAGTGTCGTTAATATCAATAATAGATTATCAGACAGGGTTAGTTTGTGTGAATTTCTGCATTTGTAGCTCCAGAGGGTGTTAAGAATGGCATAAAATTATATTAATGATAAGCAGATTATTTATACCAACTGTTAGAAGGAGAGCATATGAAGAGCAGGGCGAGGCAGAGACATATGGCAGATTTATTACCTCTAGGAGGCGGCTGGTTGTTGGCCTTCAGTTCCTCACAGCTGATGGCGGGAGAGTTGCGTTGGCCGGTCGAGCCAAACGTGCTCCAGCACAGCACAGATTTCTGATCTCCTGCACAGATGGAGGAGACCTCGTGGGGCACATTTTCCTTCCTCCTCTGATGGGAAGCCCCACTCTCTTGGCGTTGAGTTTGTGAGTGAGTAAGCCCTCTTTTCCAGCTTGCACCTTTGGTTTTGGGATTCCCATTAAGCAACACACCCAGTGCTAAAGGTTTCTTTGGGGGCTGCAGAGCCGGGAAGTCAGCCAGCAGGTCAAAAGCCACTTGTGGTGTCTCGGCCAAAGGGGCAGCGAGGGTGTTATCTGGGTGGAAGAAAAGGGGGAGCTCCCACTGGCTGGGCACCTTCCACAAGGCTGGAGGCTCTGTGGGACATGGTAGAATGCCATCCTGTATTGTAGATAGTGGAGGAAAGTCCTTCTCTGTGGTATAACATGGGATTTCCTCTTTGTTTTCACTCTCTGAGTCCCCATCACTGCTATCAGTGGCGCACCTTCGCACCCCAGGTAGAGTTACACAACTGTCGTCATCGCTGGAAACACAGTCAGAACTGCTACTTCTATTTGTCTCATCCTCGCTTTCACATGTGTCCCTAGGTAGTTTAGAAGGATGTGGAGGATCTTCCTCAACCTGCAGGGGCGGGGCGTGGTCCTCAGCACAGGATTTGCAGACAGGATTTGTCTCCAGAGGTTGAGGTTTGGCTCTTCTGCTGCTGGCTTGGGGGACCCAAATCTTTTGTTTATCTGACACATCTTCCTCCTGACATGACGGTGAAATAACAACAGGACATATTAAACTTAGTTATCAGGTTTCTTAATTGAACGGCATTAATAATAGAGTTCTGACATATTAGATTTTAAAGGTAGCGGCTAACTAGGCTGCAATCAACCAACAAAGAAAGAGTGAGCCTGTAAAGTCATCATGCTCACCAAATTTCTCTTCCTCTTTGCCTCCTCGTCATTTCGTTTCATCTCTTTTTCCATCACAGGGATCAGTACCCGCGCAGGCTTGGCAACATTGGGATGTCTGCGGCCCGAGAGATAAGGGCACGGAAGGGTGAAGGCAGTGTGGCACTGCTGCTTGTCCTTCTCATACGTGCTCAGACCCAAATCATCTGTCTCTTTCTGCTGCTCCTCAGCCCTAGACCTGGAGAGAGACACAGAGTGGTGTGGGAGTGTGGCGGGGTTAATTCATCTTTCATACGTAACAGACCTACTGCTACAAGGTGAGCCTGCTCATGCAATCTTTTCATGAAGAAAGTGAAATGTCTCCAAGTGGTGTCAGATAATTTCACATCTCAAAAAGAGGTTTTTGGACTTTTAAAAGCAGGTGAGATTTATTTTAGAATTCTAATCACTGTGGTGTTCATGTATTACTAAGAAAAGGTCACTTGTATCATGAACATGCTCCAATTAGGTTTAATTGGAGGCACTGCAGGAGTTTTTGCTTTATTTATAATATTTTAAGAATAAACCCTTTGGTCTCGAATAAAATCATGAATCATTGGGTCCGTGGCTCCATCTTGTATGTGTGGTGTGGCACCCGCCTTAAACCATGACTTTTTAATGAGGCTACGCTTTAGTCACCATGCTGTCTACTGTCAAGCCACGATGCGGAACAGACGGTCCGGTGGGACCTGGGATGCTTATGATAACAACGTCATGGAAGCGCCGGGGCGGTCGGTGAGCAGATGGTGTACATTAACATTATACAGTGGGTCTGTGACCGCACAGCAGCCTACCTGATCCACACTGCACTGTTGAGTCCAGGGTTAGAAACAGGCCTTCTCATCAATCCATTCGTCCATCCATTTTTCATCGACCTATCCAATTTAGGAAAATCATGTTGTGAATATTTAAAATGACACGGCAGGCACGGCTACCAACGCAACTTGTAAAGATGCAACAGGTCAAACATTTAGGACGACCTCTACAATAAACCACATGTCATTTTGTAAAAACAAATTCATTCATGTCTTTTTCTTTTTTTTTACTGCACACACGATGGCTTATTTGAGAGTGAAAAACTAATGTGCATGTATTAATGGATTCCATTTAAACCTATGTTTAATGTTAGCTAACTTGCTAAAATGCTAAAATGTGCTATACAGATAAAGCTGCCTTGCCTTAACACTGCATGAAAAATAAAATATAGAGAATAAACACCACCACCAACTTCACGACCAGGTAACACAAAGCCTCTTCTAACTTTTATTAAATTAATGTCATTAATTATTCATTTAGGAAGCGGTACAATGATGATTGTTAAATCCATTCACGATCATTGGATTAGTTCAATTTTTCTTACTAAGACACTAAATCCCAATGGATACAGTGTAAATTTGGGATAATATGGCATTGGATCCTAAAGTCACTACCTTCTCCTTTTTGCTATTAGAGTATTAACTTTTCTAATCAGATATTCTGAGTAGCCTAGCTACCACATTCCTGGAAAGGGAAAGAGATGATAACACGCTTACCGAACCCATGACATGAAATTTCACTTTATGAGGTTTTCCAACAGTAGCTTACGTTCCCCCAGCCTGCCTATGGTCCCCCAGTGGCTAGAAATGGTAATAGGTGTAAACCGAGCCCTGTTTATACTGTTCTGCCTTTGAGAAAAATAAAAAGCTGAGATGGGCCGATCTGGGGTGTGGCCTATTATGACATCATAAGGGGCAAGGTTACTACCCCTTTCTCTGCTTTGCCCGCTCAGAGAAGTTGGCCCAGCCATGAGGGAGAGACCTCATGGCTTTCAAACAAGCAAAGTGGCAGTTGGTCAAAGCCACACCCCCAGCCTCCACCCTGCCCTGTATAAGGCCTGTATGAAGAGACTTTATATAGGGTATTAGGGGACCACTAAGGTCTATATAAAAAAAGACATCAGATAAGGTGTTTTGGTACAACTAAGGTCTGCGTAAAAGAGACTTCAGATACAGTATTAGGGGACCACTAAGGTCTATATAAAAGAGACTTCAGATGCAGTATTAGGGGACCACTAAAGTCTATATAAAAGAGACTTCAGATACAGTATTATGGGACCACTAAGGTCTATATAAAAGAGACTTCAGATACAGTATTATGGGACCACTAAGGTCTATATAAAAGAGACTTCAGATGCAGTATTAGGGGACCACTAAAGTCTATATAAAAGCATCCAAAGAGCACCATGTCATGGGATCTTTACGAACAAAATGATGCAGCATCATTTAACATGACAGACTTTGTAAACCTGCAATTGGCTAGCATTTCATATGAGACCAACTGTAGCCTACTGTACACGGTGTACAACACTACAGACAGTTCACTATGAACCTACTTTCAGAGACTCATTTTGAGACACATCAGTGGTGTCCATATGTGTGTGTTTGTGTGTGTGTGCGCCTAGCTCGGCCTTACCGATTTGGTTTTCTGTCTGGAGCCGGCCTGTCTTTATTCTGCGGTGTCTCAGGTGAACTTTGACCTCTGGCCAGCTCCTCCGTGGCCTCCCTGGCTCTTCTCCAGATGTTTTTGCAGACAAGATCAAAGTTGTCAATCGGCACGTGCGGATGAGTCCAAGTGCAACGCGGAAAAGGTGCGAATGCACTCACCAACTGTTTTGAAGTAAGGGACATGGCTCCAGCATCTCGTAGCATCATTTTCGGGCTTGTCTGTGAGCTTGCCACTCAGGTTACAGCGTTCAAATGGTTATTTTTGAACCAGCTTTTTGAAAGGCACGCTGTCATAGCAACCGGAACTCGAGAATGTTAAATTTAACAATAGATCAGTCCGAGTTCATCTCTCCCATTATTTCCTTACAGAGCGAGGGAATTCATGAATGAATGAGCATTACGTGTAGACCAAGCCTAGAATCCATCCACTAGCCTACTGATTAAGTAAATCTCATGACTAAACTTTTGACTAAACTATTATTTGTGTATAATATTCCTCTGGGATGATAAAATCAACCCATGCTGGATTACTTCACCAGATCAATCCCTCAGTAACTCACAGTATTCAAAAGATGAATCCATGTCCCCAGAACAACAGCAGCAGCCCAGTGTTATTGGAGAAGTTTAAATTAATGTTGCGGGAGGAATATTTCTGATCTCCATCTTATATATGCTGTTGAAAACCCACGCGCATTTCAGTAGCGCGACTGTTTCCACGCACGCCACATTGCGGAAAATTACACCGGTCATATGCAAAAAGTGGAAATGACATTCAAATTTACTGTCGAGGGTTCCAGCCTGTTAAGCATCAATTTCACGTTTAGTGAGCAGGAAGTGGACATCTATGTTAAACTGCCGGGCACTCAGATGATTGGTCTTAATGGATGGAGACAATGGCCTCGTGGACCCCTAAATCTTAACATAACAAATTGGAACAAGGTGGATTTTACGCGTCATATACTATTATTATTATTATTATTATTATTATTATTATTAATATTAATATTAATATTAATATTAATATTAATATTAATATTAATATTAGTGTTATTAGTTTTATCATCATAGAGGATTATTATACAAAAATAGTTAACATCTTTAAAAAAGTTTGGTGATGAGATCACCTGAATCAGAAGTAAATGGAGCAAGTTGGATGTAGGCGAGAGAGCGGGAGAGAGGGAGAGGGAGAGAGAGAGGAGAGAGAGAGAGAGAGAGAGAGAGAGAGAGAGAGAGAGAGAGAGAGAGAGGCACGCGGAGAAGGCGCAGGTCTGCAGTCTGATTCTTGGCGTCGCACAGACCCGACGCTGCGATCCTGGGAATACACAGCCTATAGGCTACATACTGCATATTTCTCTCTATACGGTCCAGTCAGATCCCTGACTACTGAATACGTTGGTCGAGAACTTCTCAAACGAGGCGATTTTTCTTGGATCCGGATCACATCTGTGGCTCTCCATCATTCGCCGTTCGTTCATTTGAATCTCGGATTATCGGCACCACATATGTGGTTTAATGGAGATAAAATAAAGAGGACAAACAAGTGCTGCGGGACAAACTGAAGGAGGGATCTCCTGTTTTGTTTTGTTGTTTTTTTCCTGACGTGTGTCTTTGTAATATCAATTACATATGTGGAGCGGACGAGGGATTTTCGTGATTTTTTTTTTTTACGCGCGCGAGGTAGATCAGTGACCACTTGAATAACGACTCCCCCTTGGTTTGCCTCCCCCCTTCTTCCTTTCTCCCCCTTTTAAGTGTGAAATCTATCTTCTGAGGCAGAGACTCTGAACCCCTCGGTGCCCGCATGACATGGTTCAGTCCAGCTGCGAGATCCGAGCCTCCTCCATGCATTGGGATTTTTCTCAGCACCGACACCGAGTGAATCACCCTTCTTTGACCATCTGAGAACTATCGTGCCTGCCACACCAGAGAAAAGCCCTGCCATGACTGCCGCTTCAAACCGGGACGGAGCAACGGGACTTGTGAGGAGACCGGAATGCGCATGCAGGAAAGGGGACGGAATACGTATTTTTGCTCTAATGAAGGCGGGAGTGCAGGCGCACCATTGGAGCCGGGTGCTGTTCTTATATATGGGGCTACTGGCCGCCTCGGTAAAGGGTAAGTCCCCATCTGTACCTCTGAAGACATGCAAAATGCAGCAGGCTCACACCACTCCACCGCCCACCCTCCACGAGCCCTGACTGAATGCAAATCAGCAACGCGCACACACTCATGCTAAAGGCGCATTTAGGACGAACCTTGCTGAGATGTCGCTGTTGTATCACCCAAAGTTATTAATAGAGGAGAGGTGGCTGGTTGGGTGGCTATTTTGGTGACAGCGGATCCTCTGGAATAGCAACTGAGCCTCTGTCTATCCTTGACTCTGTTGATGCGCTTATTTAAAGAACTGTGGTAGTGTTGTCTGAGGAAAGGAGGGTGGATGAGCTGTTGGTGAGATTAAATACACATCTTGTGTGATTGCTGCTTTGTTCAAAGGAGGTTTTCTAAACGTTGCCTGTGTGCGATTGTGTTTCTGGCATAAGGGAATCGGCAGGCGGCTGATTATAATGCTGTTGAGAGTCCGTGTGGGGGGGGGGGGGGTGCTTTTCCTTCTATGGGCATCTTTTCTGTTTCGCAGCTCAGACCTTATAATATTCTCCACTTGTCAATAAAACATTTTGTGTACAGTTCTTTCCCTCTGTCTCTCTCTCTCTCTCTCCCTTTCTGTGTGTGTGTCTGTGTCTGTTTGTGTGTGTGTTTGTGTGTGTGTTTGGGGGTGTGTGGGTGTGTGTGTGTGTGTGTGTGTGGGAGGGTGATGCTTTTCCTTCTATCGGCATCTTTTCTGTTTAGCAGCTCAGATCTTACAATAATCTCCACTTTTCAATAAAAACATTTTGTGTACAGTTCTTTCCCTCTGTCTTTCTCTCTCTCTATTTCTTTATGTGTGTGTGTGTGTGTGTGTGTGTGTGTGTTTGTTTGTGTGTGTGCGTGTGCGTGTGCGTGTGTGTGTGTGTGTGGGAAGGGTAAGCCTAATTTACTCACTCTGGGTTTTCTGTTCTTGATAAATTGCAAATAGAAATCTTGCAACCGGAGCTGGACATTCAACAGATTATCATTGGCAGTAATTTACTTTCACGTCCAATCTAATGTGTGTGTGTGTGTTTAAACAGAGAGTCCCCGTTACTGATCCATGATTTTCTTATTTTTCTTTCCGTGGATATTCATATCGAAAAGTCTGTGGTGGTTTTAAAGAGCAGAGGCTTACGGGGGGAA
Organism: Etheostoma cragini; assembly: GCF_013103735.1. NCBI lineage: Eukaryota > Metazoa > Chordata > Actinopteri > Perciformes > Percidae > Etheostoma > Etheostoma cragini. Next base: position 7,616,399 of record NC_048420.1, on the reverse strand, counting down.
GAGCTGCAATGCTTTTTGCCATCCCAAACAGGTCCTTTGGCAAGGAAAGCCAACCGTTTTATCACTGTCTTGGCACAGAATGGGCCCTATTTTTAGCAAAAGCCAAGAATACCGCCACGGACACAATATGCATTTGACAGTGAGTCATGGCTCTGTGTTGTTCGCGCACTCATACCTGCAGTTGGACAGCACACAGCCCACGACTGAGTGTTCACATTTTTAGCATCACCTAAGTGTGGTTGGAGCTTGATCATTACTATTTTACAGAAGCGTCATCCCTCATTTCTCTCTCTAAATATCTCCCACTTGTCACCCACTTTTGAGCAAACTTGTGTCATCAACCCCCCCCCCCCCCCCCCCCCCCCCCCCCCCCCCCCAGATGGTTTCGGTGAGATGTGGGTTTTATCACACACACACACACACACAGCTCAGTGCTGACAAATCTCTCTCGACTTTCATGTGGAGTAAATCTCATTGCGGCTATATTCGTAGGTGGCTTCATGTTTTATTTGCGTCCGGGGAGCTTTTTATTGGCCAGTCTCTCGCCGTTTGTGTCTACCTTTGGAGCCAGTAAAGCGAGTCTAAGTTATTGCGCGTATTTACAAAGAGCAAGAAAGGTTGGGCTATCTGTCATGCCCTCTGTACCAACGTTTACTTTAAACTGTGACAATAAATATGTTTGAATAAGACGCGCCAGCGCTGAGGTGGTCCGGCGCGTCCCTCGGTGCTTCTGCAGCCACCAGCAATTGCCCCATCCTCCCATTGAGCGGCACCAGAGCCTCACGCTATGCTGAGAGGCGGAGCGGAGAGGGGAGAGAGGACCCGGGGTTCATGGCATTTGTCTACCCACATACTTTTCATACCAAAAACAAAACATAGCCAATCCATGACCAACAGTGGCCAACAGATACACACGCGTAATGCTGCGTGTTGGCCAAATGAAAAGTCTGTTCATTTCCAGACTGTTTGATAAGAACCAATATCTGAGATGTATACTAGGGCTTTTACACTGTCTTAATTTGTCAATCAGTCTCGGTCAATTTTAGCCTCCTTTGTCACCTAATTATAACTCCCAACGTACATAGCCACACATCCAAAGATAGAGAGGTGCAAAGGGTTTTTAATAGAGGTATTGGAGAGAGGAGCGCGCTGTCTCCATGGGATCAAAACCAGTTTTGCCCCAGTGGACTCGTCGCTCAATAAACGGTAATCAACCTCTATTCATTTAATCGTACAGAGGCCGGCGGCAGAGGAGAGGAGGATGGAGGAGGCAGATTGAAGATGACGTGTGTTGCCTATCTGGTGCCCGGCTCGGCTCCCCACGCCAGCTCGGCCGGTATGAGATCCTTCGTCAGCGGCGCATGAGACGGTCGCTCAGCATGTCCATTTACACGCAAGATCACGCTCCGTCGCCCTCTCCTCTCTCAGCCACGCTACCCTTTATACAAAGGCACCGCGTTATGCTCATGATGCAACTTGCAGTAATGTTATGAGGACTGGAGGGCTCGATGCCCCTTTCCTTTTATCTTTTTTACTTCATGACATTTGCTCGTATTCGCATAGTCATGAGGCTCCTGAAGAAAGAGACTGTATGTGTGTGTGTGTGTGTGTGTGTGTGTGTGTGTGTGTGTGTGTGTGTGTGTGTGTGTGTGTGTGTGTGTGTGTGTGTGTGTGTGTGTGTGTGTGTAAACGTCTAGGGGGTGAGCAGAGAGTAAGTAGAGAAAAACATGATTTGGAAGTCGTTTTTGAAGTTCCACAAATCAAAAAATGACAAACTCACACCTTCATTTGAAAAAACCTTCAGGCTCACAAAAAGGCCGAAGACCTCTAACTGATACAATTTTAATTGGAAAAACCTATTTCGTAACACATTTAGTAATAAATGATCTTCATTTTACCTCAGAATAATATAAGAGATGAGAGTGGACTATATTAGTGCTATGTAAAACACGCGCAGTAGAGTGGGACTGCAGCGCCGTGGACAGCGCCAGGCGCAGCTGAGTGTGCCGCTGAGCTGGAGTTCTCTTCAGCACCACGGACAGCTCCCCCAGCCAGCAGCCTCAGCAACAGCTGCTCCTCAGCAGAGGCCTAGCTGGCTCTATGAATTGGGATTTCTCCAATGTTTTCATGGCTTTGAACCCTCAATTACACACAGACTTCAGGCCCCTATTTGACACGATATCACCATGTTTCTGGTTTTGGTTTTGTACTGAATTTTGTAATTAATACACATTTCAGGCCTATTGAGGGTGACTTCTAGACAAAGAGCAGCCATGTACATGCATTATCTCGTTGACATACTATATATAGAGCTAAAAGGAAGAGTCGACTGAGAGAAAATTAATTGGAAACTATTTAGATTACTGTATTTCATTTTGAAAACTTGCCAAACATGACCTATTTTAAGCTTTTTTTCTTTGATATTAAATTAAATATCTTGGACTTTTGACTGTTTATTAGACCAAATGAGCCATTTGAAAATGTCAATGTGCCTTTTTCGAAATTGTGATTTTTTTTTTATGGACCAAACAATACATTGAGAAAAGAATCGACAGATTGATTTTTTTTTTTAAATATTTAAGCAGTTGAACAAAACATTGATCTAGATGACAACATACAGAGAAGTACACTACACAGAGAAGAAGAAACAGTGCACCTCCTCCACAATCCCTCCCTGCGATCAAATGTTTAACTCCAAAACAAAGAGAGGAGCAACAGGAAGGAGGGGGACACAACAAAAACATAAATTGAAAGATTGATTGATAATGAAAATAATTTCCAATTTCAACCCTTGTATGTAGTTCAAAATTCCTGCTTTTTGCTATTAACTCATCAGGATCCTCCCTCAAGGATCCATGTGGATCCCAAACCCCATGTTGTAACCCTACATCATGGAAACTGCCTGTTTGATAGATCTTGGCTTAGATATGTGGAAGCTGAACCAGAATTGTGTTTAGCAAACATGCTTGATCACATCACTCGCTGTAAATAGCAAACACATAGTCCCACTCCCATGTGTCTTACGTGTCCCATATGTGTTTTTACGATGAGTATATTGGCATCTCACTTCCACTGTGTTTCTCACTTCTCTTCCACCTGTCTGCCTGCAACTCTTAAAATCCTCCACTACCTGCATGCTCTGTTGCATCCCATCTCCCATCTGTTCTCTATATTCACCGTTGAGCAATAAAGGATGGGATGGAAGCTGAAAAGCAGAGAACATTATCTATTTACTCAAAACAGAGACATGTCTGGAATGCATAGTAGATGTGCCATGTTGTTACTTTTCCTATTTAAGTGAAAAGTAGAAAGGGCTGTGGAGTGTAAAGGAGTGTGGTGGTCAAGCTAAAGATGGAGATCATTAAGTGGTGGCACAGGGAGGGGGAGCAGCAGGACATACTCCACTGTGAGGGGAAATGAGAGGCAGAGAGGAGTAGAGGGGTGATAAGCTTACACCATCTGAGAGATAATCCAAGCCCTATGTTTCTGTGCCTTTTGAGTGCTGGATGATTTTCTTCTCTTTAGTAAATTATCTATATAAAAGGCTCATTTTCTTATCAGGCATCAAGCAGATTCCTAATTTCACAACTCTGTATGTGTGCGGTGTGTGTGTGTGTGTGTGTGTGTGTGTGTGTGTGTGTGTGTGTGTGTGTGTGTGTGTGTGTGTGCGTGTGTAAATCTGAGAGGTGCCAGGCCAATTCACCCAAGGATGATTAGACGAAAGTGTTGACAAGCAGGTCATTATCCAGCTCAAAAAGAACCACTGAGAGAAAGAGTGTGCGTGCGTGCGTGCGTGTGTGTGCGTGCATTTCACATGCTGAAAATGATTTGTCCTCGTGCATCCTCATTTTACCCACCAGCTCTACCTACTCCTTCTATCCTGCCTAACTCCCTCCCATGCCTCCCACCATCTGCCCTTCTTTCCTCCATCCTCCTCTCTGGTGATTCACACTGTCATCTGTCTCCAGATGGCCAGAGCTCTGTCACCGTGCTTTGTCACACTGATCAGAGCCATACAGTGATTTTCACACACACACACACACACACACACACACACACACACACACACCCACAGACACACACACACACACTCACACACTCACACACACACAGTCACTAATTCATGCAGATTGACAGAAAATCCTAAATGCATTCATGAAGGCACCCACACACCTAAAAACACACAAACACATACACACATTAACAGTACAAACTGGACCATTAGACCTTATGAATTCATAGCCACATGTTTTCATTTACAGAATTTCTTGATTAAAGTGACACCTAATAAGATTATGAGGAACATCCAATTCCTTCTGAATGCAATTGCTTCCTCTGCTACTTCATGTATTAAACTATTACATTTGCAGCCATTGTAAAATAGCTGGCTTTCATTAAATATTTAGATATGATGTATACACATTCAAACCAAGACATTTGTATATCTGGGGGCCCTGGTTGGAAAGTCAATAGCTCAAGTGTGACAAAAGCAGAGAAAACCTGGTGGAAAACGAATGAAAAATACTAATTTCCTTCAAATATCCCTTTCAGCATGTCCCTTAGCATGGGGTTAAATTATTAAATCTATATTTTGGCTGCTCCGCTTATCCAGGCAATATAAATCTAGCATTATTCTGGCAGTGCCTATGCTTAACATACTCTTGTGAGCTCGTCTGTTTTTTAGCAGCTCAACTCTATTAAAGACACTGAATGGTGGATGGAGGAGTTATGGCAAAGTGCCTTGCTCAAGGAGATGTTAGCAAAAATTCTTAAGAAGAAAGTACCTTTCCTTTCCCTACCCATATTTCCCCATTTAAAAATGACCATACAAATTGTACTGAGCAGCTCCCACATGTTACGGTAATATGAGCTGCAATTTTTACAGTCATGCTGCAAGCCAAGACATGTCAGGAGAGGAACATACATGCTCAGTCAATCTTCCCTGGAAAACTACAGGTGAAAAGAAATCCCCTCAAAAATAGTTATATATAGAAATCCAGGGCTCGCATCTGCATGAGCCTTGAGTGAGAGAAAAGCTATAACACAGAAGTCTCAGTCTTGATTCAGATTCTCGTCTTCCCGTTATTTTCAGATGTGGGTATTTGTTCAAGCTACACAAAGTGAGAGACAGATGTAAATGCTCTGTCTGTCTTGTATAGACACAAAGCTCAGGCAGGGGTTTCTATAGCTTCCTGATTTACACCGTTCTTATCACATATCAGTGATCCCACAGATTGAAGATTAGATCCTGGGCGGGAGGTATCTTGTCCTTGTCTTTTTTCCTTTCCTGTATAGCTCCTTTCTCTATTCAACGTATAGGTAATCTGTCAGGGGTCTTTTTCTCGGAAAAAGGCAGAGTCATCATGTGGAGAGAGGCAGTGAGTGTGTTTGGGACTTGCATTCCTCAAGATTAAAGAGCCACAAGATTAAAACCATTACACATTACACAATTACCCTTCAACACACACACACACACAAAATCCAAAACAAAAACAGAAAGTGTACCCCAACCCCACGTCTCCAAACCCCCAACCCCCAACCCCCTCTCCAATGGCAACCAATCCCCCACCCCGGGATTTCTATTTACCTGTGCTTTAATGGGCCGATTAAAAACAGAGTTTCTTGTTTTTTTTTTATCAAATTTTCCAAATATATTGCTCCAGATGTTAACACATTCAGAAATTCTGATGTTCTCTTTTATTGGAGCGAGTAGCGGCTATTGTGTTTCTGTTTCTTTTAAGTTAAAATTTTGATAAATGTACTCATTTGTTTTCCTACCAAGATTTATCTGACAGGATTATTACCACTCTCATATCTGTGTGGTTAATATGATGCTACAGCTAGCAACAGGTTAGCTCAGTTTAGATTAGCATAAAGACTAGAAAAAGGGATAACCTAGCAATGTTGCTTTACGTTGCTAAAGTCTATCTAAAGGGTGTCTGCTAGATTTAATCACCCTTAAAGTACCTGTCGTCCAAACCAGTTTAACCGAACGTTACAGCAGTTGCCGGCTGGCTCATGTTACGTGTTTTGCTGCCATAGAGAGTTGCGCTTTGTGCCTGAAATGAAATACGTTAGGAAAACTGATTCAATGTTGAAGCCGTAGATGTGGTTGGCAATCTTCTTCCTTCTTTTTTTTTGCACTATCTTTAAATTTGGATATACACAACAATATTGGCTTTAATTTACACATACACTGCCAATGCAAAAGTGCCTAGTCTAATGCTGTCAGCAGTGTGGAAAGGCAATTTGCAGATACTTATTTCCTTTACAATAAATTCTCATCCATTTAAGGGTGACGCATGCAGCCCATTCATTGTGATAGTTGTCTTCAGTGGACGCTTGAGCCTCCCTGGGGGGGCTGTTAGGTTCTGAGTTGAAAGGTTAAAGTGTGCTACAGTAAGTAAAGGTGAGGCTGATTGATCAGCCGCTGCTCATCCATCCCTCAGTGATAGATGGAATCGTCCTGCTGGGAAGGTCATGGCCTGACCTTCGGCTCAGCTCTTCCTCTTAGGTTTTAATATAAACTGCTCAGTGAGGATCAAATGTTCATGAATATGCATTAACTAAGACACATCAACATGCTTGTCAAGGATGATCTTACACATTTGCTGAATAAGCTCCCCCACAAAGACAGGTGTCTGTCTGAAAGAGTAGAACATCAATCGTAACATGTCTTTGACTCTAAGTGGGCTACTTTCTATTGATCATCTTAAAGCTTTGGTGCGTGGCTGCTGAGGAGCTGTGTTGTTCACCCCCGCACTAATGTATCATAGGGTTATTTACATTGATAAAAATGATAAAAAGATAAAAAGAATGAGATATTGAAGAAAATATCATGATGAAGAACACACAAACAAAAGCATCTCTATTGAATCTCTGTTGAATCCATGTTTAAACTGGGTATAATTCTTGTGTAGTTTAAACCCTTGTATTGTCTTCCCAAAATTGAAAATCAACACTGTTTTTAATCAATGTTTTTAACTTCTTCCTTATGTTTTTGTCCCTTTTGTCAACACTTTTTTCGATGTTTGTCACTTTTTTTGACATTTAACACTAACTTATCAGCTTTCATTTTACAATTATTTTTGAAGTTTATCGTCAATAAACCTCATTTATAGGAAATTATACTACATTTTTGAGTTAGAAAAGCAGAAATCAGGAATTATTTAGACTAAAATTAAAGGAATGTATGTTGATGGATAATCACAGACTGGAATATATCAACTTTTACTAAATAATATTTTAAATCCACTTCAATTCTTTTTTCAAATGCCATAAAATTGAATGAGATGCTCCAAAATTATTGAAAGTAGAGATTTATACTTGCCTAAGAGAATTTTGTGGAATCAAACATATTATTTTGGGTATCTACAATTGGGTAGTTAAAAAGAACATTGATATAGGAAAACGGCTCAATTTGACCCGAAGACAATATGAGGGTTACGGATGGGCTGAAATTGGGTGAAAGTGTGTGGGTGTTTTTTTTTTTGGGTGGGTGCAGGTCGTTTTGGCTGGCATGATGATACTGCTGGTTAAATATGACCCAGCTGGAAGGAACTGCCCGGGTCCCCCCTTCTCTTCCTCCCTGTCTGAGAGAACACATGCTCCATTGTGCCTTTTTTGCTAGCCTGACAACAAATGTGTGCTTGCACTCGTGCAAGTGTGCATTTCTGCATGCACGCGTTTTTTATTTGCTATCATGCAGTTGCTTTCTTCTATGCTTCAATCTTTGGCAAGATTTTTGCACGTGGGTGTTGTTTATTGTCCACACATTTCACCCTCCAGTGATGTTACTGTGACAATGTGTTAACTATGTGTTGCCATAGTAGTCAACAGACCTTTTTAAGAAATGCAAGAGTCTGAGATGTGGCAAATGCGTTCACAATTGTGTTTGCTTGAATGTCTTCTCTGTATGTGTTTACACAGTTCACTCTTTTTCTTCACACATTCATGCAGCAGGAGGCCATTCCAAGCCATTCGATGTGCACCATTATGGAAATGCAAGCTTCATTTTTTTGCCCTTTTAAGGAAATATCATTTACCATTTAGCCCAGTGGGCTAAGTTGAAGCAAGCTTATTGCAAGTGCCTTCCACTGCATTTGGTTTGACTGTAACGGCAGACAGTGTTGTCCGGGTCCAGACATTAGCCTAATGTATGGAGGCGAGCGGGATCGCTGAGCTCATCCATTTCCATTTTAATGGCGGCCAACTAGAGGTTAATTTGGATATGATGCGGTCAAGGCGCGCATATGCGCTGACACGTCAAGTGACAAATAGTGGTGCTGAGAGGATCTATGGGGCGGAAGGGTTTATCTTTCCTGCGGGAAGGTAGTTACTGGTACACACAAACGCATATACACACACACACACACACACATATACACACACACAAACCCACAAAACATTTGGGTGTTGGAAGTTTACTCATGGGGTAGGTTATATGTGATAGTTGATAGCTTTGTTACTCGATAAACCTCATAGAATCACTTATTAGGTTGGAAATTATTCAGTGTTTGCTCCGATGGAATGCTGGACGGCCCCTGATAGACCACATGTATGGAGGCTTTATGGTTTCTCTTGAGAACAAGGAAAGAGCTGAACTCTGTTTTTTAGCTATTTGATGGAGAGACTTGAAATAGGTAGTTTATGGTCCAATTTAATGGGTGAGTGCATGTTCTAGTGACTGAGGTTTCCTTTCATATATTACGCATATGCGATGGCTGCAATTGGAACAATTTCACAGTAATTTCCTGTTGCATTGATTTATCCTTTTAATATTTTGTCTAGTTTCCAAGCTGTTGACAATGTTTTAGACACACTATGCTGTGCCTAGAAATGTTGGAATTCCAGAAGGTCTTTCTCAAACATCCAACAATACGTTTTGTTTTTTTCACTTGTGTTCCTTGACGTAAAGCATTTGTATAATTGACTGCAAGAACATGATGGTCTCTGCGTCTTTGTCAAAAGGCAAACTTGAATCGTAGATCAGGAGACCAGGCAGAGGCGGGGAAGGATAAAGAAACAAACAAAATATGGGAATCCAGAGAACAGATCTGCAGTTTTGTATTTCAAGTATTTTTTATTTTGTTATAGTATTATATAGATTTGATGTTGGGATTATGTTCGCCAAGATCAAAAACCCCAGTCCTCCCATTGAGAGAAACTGTGGCCTGGGTACTTGGCAATCACATTTAGGAAATAGATTTTAAAAAATCCTCTTTCTTATATAATCACATTGGCTGTTACTCCTCCTCTTGTTGACTTTGTGACATTTATCTTTTTGCACACTTTCATTCCTTCCTCTCTTTGCCTTTCTGGTGCTATTCTTTATTCCACCTAGTTTGTCCCTCATCTCACCTTTGCCTCTATTATTCCTCACGTCATGTCTATATGTCCAGACATTCAGTCAGCCAGTCAGTCTATTTTGTGTCTCTCTGCCCCTGACGCCCTCATTCTCTCACTCTCATTTGGTATCTCCCTGTCTCCTTCCTCCGCTCTGAGGGGTTGCTGTCCTGGCGTAGTACAGTACAGTGACCATCGATTCATCAAAGTGTCAGAGCACTGCCGCAGCTCTGTGTGCCCGCTACTAAACAACTGCCCTGGCAAAGCAAACAACAGCTCCTGTGCACACATACACACAGCACACACACACAAAAGGAGAACATGGAGTGCTACCCCAGCAAGGTTATACCTCTCCCTGTGGGAAAACTCCCATTTGGCGGCGTGCACACCGGAGATGGTCAGTGCCAAGCTGATTCTGCCAGTGGCACAGTGGGCTAAGCAGTGGACAACATAGCTGTTGGACAGCCACAGATATCAAGTATAGTTAACATTCCAATACAAACCAATCCAAATAGTTCCCATAGACATTCTGAGGGATAAATGCACCAACAAAGAGAGGAAGTTATCAATTTTCCTAAATGCTGAACCAGCTTATTTGCTACTACGCCATATTCATAATAGTTCACCTGAGCAACATGAGCTTCTACTTTGCCAGTGGTCTTCCGGGCTAAAACAGCACGGCCAGCAGTCTCTTTATGGGGTCATTATGATGTTTCAGTGGGGTCAACTGCAGGATGGGCTCTTCCCTGCAGATTTACACTGAGGGGCTTCACAGTGGCTTACCAGCTCTCAGCAGCTAATTTCATAATGCACCCTGGGCGAGGCTTAAATAATTCAACCGCTCCCCGAGTGAAGGATCTACTTAATCAAAGGCTCCGGGTTTTCATAGAACAGAGAGAGTAGACTTACAATGCCTTGGCTTACCACAACCACACTTGTATCTTATGATGGTTGACTATTTTGATCAAAGATTCAAGGAGAATATTAATACATATGACTACACAGTGAGGCAAAAAAAGATCTGGCACACATCTCGGTCATTACTGCTTAATGTGAAAATTAAACTTGACGATGCTGTAACTGGGTCCTTAATGCCCACATAAGTGCATTCTCAAGGAGAGCCCGACAGATATATTCATTGGTCAATATTAGGCTTTTCCCGATATTAGGTATTTCCCGATTTTTGCCATTTTCCAATATTAGGCATTTCCCGATCTATTAGTATCGGCATTTCTTTTTTTTTACATATTCATTCATCAGAATCATTTATAATGACATATAAATGATTTTGATAGATGAATATTTAAAAAATAAAAACGGACGATCAACCATGTTATGAGTGTTCGCATTGTATAGTTTGTCCACCAGAGGACGCTCTACAACGTCTCTGTTGGCAACACTGATTCTTTTTTGTTATTGTGTTTTTGTTAAAAAAAACTTTAAGTTTCACATCTTAAGTTTGTATTTTTATGCATTTTATTTATCAGAACTTTTACATAAGTTGATGTTCCTCTGTTCTGTTGTGACGATAAAACCAAATATTATTATGTTATTTTAGTGAGAACTTATAAATAACTAATGTTAAGGGAATCTGTTCATGGTTGGTTTGTGTTTTTGTAAATATACAGTATATCGGCCAATGTATTGGGAATATCAGATTTTTACACGACCAAATATTAGTATCAGCATCGGCCTTAAAATCCTTTATCGGTTGGGCTCTATTCTCAAGTGAACTTTGATGTTTTTGTGTCCAATTCAATTCCGACCATCTATTTTTCAGCACAGATACAATCTTCCTGGCTCCAGCCAAAAAGGCAAGCTCTCTAAAAGCACTATCTTTGTCTTTTGTCCCAGATTGTGTACGTGATTTTCGATTTATGAGTCGGTCACTTGGCACAGGTGCTCACACTTCAAAATGGCATTCAGTCGAGCTCTGGCAGACTTTGTAGACTTGTCGTCATTTCAAGACTTTTTTGCTTAATTGTACCCATAAAACCAAGAGCTTGCATTCCTACCTGGGTGATCACCAGTCAAATATCAGTATGTACAGAGGGTTCCACCCCCTAACAACACCTGCATTCTGATGATGTGACACACTAATTCAGCTGCTAAACGCTCTCCTTTGGTGTCCTTTAGTAGTGTTTTCATTAAACTTAACAGTCTAACTAATGTGAAACATGTCTAAAACAGTTACCTAATCATTTATTTCTTCTAGCATTTTGATTCAATTCTGAAACTAAATTTTAACGTTGGTGGCCTTAACCTACTTGATATTGCTTTGTAATCCATCCCAGCCCACGCATCCTAACTCATTGCCTATGTACAAACGGTTCATAGTCCACTCTGACCTCTATTAAGCTCTGCCATCAGGCTGCTGTATGAGCAATTGATGGGCATTTGTCTGATGGGGGCCTTGTAATGAATGAGATGATGAGGAGATTATTGACCGAGCTGTAGATGTGGAAATCAGGTAGGAGCGGTGGATGTGGAGGTTTTACCTGGATATTAGTATTGACTTGATGGTAATTGGAAGGGTGGATGCTCGCTTGCTAGGCGTATTTAAAGGTGGTAATAGAAAATCAGATGGAGATAGCTTTTGCTTAGATCTTTTTTTGTTCTTCTCTCGGGTTACTGGTTAAAGACAAAGAGAACACACTATGATGCTGAATTATGGCAAGTATATAGTTCCTTTTGATCCAATATTACACACTGTTATTCATGTCTTTCTGTCCCCCCCCCCCCCAAGAATTCATTTTAACACTTGCAGATCTCCACAGCAAACAAAGCTGAATTGTCAGTGCAACATTAGAACACCGAACTGAAGTGGATTCAAGTGGCCAGAGTTCAAATGCACACACATTAGCATCTTTTGGAAGAGGTCAAGCACATATGAAGTGCTGAAAAGAGACGGCTGGAAGAGGCCCCTTCCTGTTTTGTGATGAGACAGGCCCCGGGGAGTCAACAGTGGCATGATGGATATATTGTGACTGGAGATGCTATTACAATCGCCCTGCTACTGATGCCATCCAGACAGACAGAAATCTTCACCTCCTGACACTGTCTCCCCTTTTCCCTTACCCCCCCAAAAAAACATTTTCTGATACTGTTTTGCTGTGCTGCCTGGAACAAAAAAAGCTAATATTGGTTTTGTTTGTTTGTGTGTGTCAGCGAGTGTTTTTCATGAATTCATGAAAACCCCAAAATGGCACTTAGCCGCTGAAATCTTAAACACCATGCTTGATTATTGCTGGGAAGACAAACGCAGCATTCGCTCATCTGGCTAACCGGGGATTATCCATGTCCATGTGTAATTTATTAGTTTTTTTCCTCTGTTCTTACTTAAAAAATATGTAGTTGGCTGTAAGACTTAGAGGACTAGAAATTGCCCTATTTTAGTATTTTCTTTAGTCTTCATGCATGGTGCCTTATTACCTGTACATCCCACTTGCTTTTTCAGACATGAGGCAGATTTTAGTTTGATTTCTTTAGCTTTGGGATTGTTCTACCCATCAGAGAGCACATACAAAGTAGCTCAGAATCTGTATGTTTCACCAGCATTCGATAAGGGATTCCCATTTCTCCTGGAAGGATTTAACAAAGCAGGCATCACTTTTACTTTTCGAAGCTGCAGTGTGTTTACTCAAGATTCTTGTTCTATAATGCCCTATTTAATGCCCTCAGGTAGCATGTCTCTTTTTGATGCATTGATTTATTCCAGACATTTACACAGTTGAATGAGCTATGAGTATGGATTACATGAACAAAACAAAAATCATATCTACTGCAAGCTTTGCAGTGTTTGTATTGTAGAATAATGGGGGTTATGCAGATAACAGATGTCCTCCAATTATACTCTCCTGATTACATTTTAATCAGGCTGCATTATGATTCAGGTTTTTGACTAGAGCAAACAAAGGGGAAATACACATCATTTGTATAAATAGCATGTATTCTGGCATGACATTTTAATTTAGTCCCTCTACAGAGATATGCATTTATGCAGGTTCCTATTGTGTGCTCATAACTTCTGCAAAGAGAAATGCAATCAGAACATGTTGCGTCGCTGCTGTCTTAGTTTAAAGGTTACAGCCCACATGGCTACTTATGGTCTGTGATTGTCCAACATGTTCACACTTTATTCTCTTGTCACCTGTCAGTGCCGGACTGCACACATTCAGCTGTCTGGAAGATGATAATTAACTTCAAAGTTTGTTATTTTTGGTTCGGGGGGAGATACCCGTCACCACCTAAATGTGTCAAACGAGTGTGTTATGATCAACAGGGTGATATACTGACATACATACATTCATACATACATACATATATAGTACATACAACATACAGACATACATACATACATACATAGTACATACATACATACGTACATACATAGTACATACATACATACATACATACATACAGACATACATACATACATACATACATAGTACATACAACATACATATATACATAGTACATACATACATACATACAGTCAAAAATTAGTACATCAACACTGAACATCACTGAAAACACACACTTACAACTAGCTTCATAAAGCAATCACACATCAGTCCATGTTAGCGATTAATTACGTTCAAATCCCTGACATTGATTAAAAATCTCAGCTGTGCTCAGATGAGTCGAAAGACAAGTCATTTAGCTTGGAGATTCAAAACATACACACACACAACAAACACACACACACACTTTCTCTCTCCATCATAGCTCACACTCCACACATCCAGCCGTAGTTGTGATAGACGGCAACACACACAATTACCTGTTAAGATTGAAGGCTGTTTGCGGACAAAAACAGAGGATGAGAAGAATTAATGTAGTCAAGTGTGTATGTCTTTGTGTGTGTGTGTGTTTCCACTTCTGTCCTCTCATCTTCTCCTCTTCAACTGAGTCATTTGTTAACGTGGGAACCTATTTCTAATGCGGTGAAAGGGCCAGTGAGTGAACAATTGCATGATGATGGAGGTGGAAGAGGTGGGGAAAGGGTGAGCCATTTAGAACTGCTATACTAATGGCTCAGGCTGCACGCTGTAGGTGATAATGGATGTTGCAGCATTTGGTGCTGTGTGTGTGTGTGTGGGGGGGGGGGATTTGTTTAATTTCCCTTCTTTAATGTAGAAAAGTGCTTTTCTTATCTTTGTTTAATATTATATTAGTACTTTTTACACTGTGCTAGCATTTCTAACACACCTTACGCCCTTTTTAATAACTGCCTATTTCTTTCTCTCTTCACAGCTCAGAACTGCAGTTACACACTACACAGTCCCAATGGGACGATAGAGAGCCCCGGCTACCCTTACGGTTATCCTAACTATGCCAACTGTACATGGGTGATAGTGGCGGCGGAGCACAACCGGATACAGCTGGTGTTTCAAGGCTTCGCCCTAGAGGAGGACTTTGACATCCTGTCTGTATATGACGGACCACCCAGCCCGGGAAACCTGAGAACACGGTAAACACGGCCTACTTTTTTAAAGACGTTCATGTTTGGGTTGTTTTTATTTATGAATCTATTCTATTGACTTATATTGTGTCTACACATGCATATACAACTCTTTGTGGTAATAGCGGTCCATGAAAGTTCTACATAGTGCTTGTGTCCCACAGGCTGAACAATGGGGGTGAAGGGCTGAACTCTGGGAACACTGTGATGTTGCGAAAATGCAGATAGGCCAAGAAACATGAGCCTTCAGACAATCTAAGCCCCAGGTTAGCCACACTTTTGTGGAAGAAAAAAACCATCTTTTTTCAAACTGTCTTTAAACTGTATTAGTCGCATTTCAGGTTCACTTCATTTTGGTTTTACCCCATATGAAGTGGCAGATATTCCAAGCAAACCACTGTTTAAAACTGTTTGTTTTAACCGACTCATCTTTTGCACCATCCCATTTATTTTGTATTAGTGATGTCACTGTATTTCATCAATGACATCAATGTAGTGAGTACAATGTTATTGGAACCAATGAAACAGACAGACAAAGCCATTTAATTAAGACCCAAGTCGAATCAAAGCAAAAATGTTTTTCATAGAGTTTTTTTTGACCTAAAAGGTGTTGATGAAGATAGCGGATTGAAAACTGGAAAAGAGGAAAACCCATATAATCAAGACTGCAATCAGTTGTGTATTCAGAGGCAGCTGAAGCTGATCCTTTGGTGACCAATTCAACACTGACTCTGTGGATGCAGTGACAGCATCCTAGGTTAGTCATTGTATTTCTAGGTTGGTTTTGTGCTTCAGGGCTACTAGCAAAATGAAATCAAGCTCACTTGAGTGTGAAGGCACAAAGAAACAATTTCTGAATCAACAGTTTTGTCCTCGACCGTCAATGTAGCAGCCACAGAGAGGTCGGGCCTTGTGCTAACATTGTTAACGGAAATATTCACTCTCTGGTTTGCAGAGTTTCATGCTCACTAAGCTTACATGTTTTCACCCATTCAGGACTTCAGAAAAAATACTGCAAGGCTGTATTGCAATCTAAAGACTCAGACATCCATTTGTAATAGCTGCAAATGTAAGATATAGTCAAAAAGCTGCTATTCACGGATTCATTTATGTATTCATATGGGACATTATTGCTTGCAGCTTCCTATCTAACAGACCTCTTGGCAGACCCTTGCTTACAGGCTACCTTAATTAGTGACACTTTCTGCTTTCAATATGATCAGTGGAAGCTACACTAAAGCAGCTTTTAATCCCTGTCATCTGCTGGTATTAGCTTGGCCTCCAAAATACTTTAAAGCATGTTATGCGAGGCCTTCTAGAGACAGATGAGAGAAATAGTCTTAAGGGCTTTTTGTTATTGAGACTGTTTTGAGTCTCTGTCAGCCTCTCTGTTCCTACCCGTCGATACCTCTCTCTCTCCCTCACCTCTCCCCCTCCCCGCTTCTCTCATTCTGTGCCAGTGGTGCCTCCACTGCTTCTCCCTACAGAAAGCGAATGAAAGAGAAAAGAAAATCCATTATGGATTCGTGTTGCGCTGCTCTCCTCAGCCTTTCTCCTGTTTGGACCTCTGGGCTCTGTTGTATATTGATGCTCTGGCGGGACGGTGGGGAAAGCACTCCGCTCTCTCTCTGTCTAAACACTTTGAAAATAAGTGAGGGGAAAGAAAATGAATTTGAAAAAGAAGGACAAAAGAGAGGGTGAGAAAAAAAGGGAAAAACATGAAAAAAATAAGAGATGGAGAAACAGTGGGAGTGCTCAATAGTTTGTAGGGAACACAGATTCTGCTTGTGTTGTCTTTGAACAGAGTTCCTCTCTTTCCAAAGGAGGCTTTTTATGTTGAGCTTGGAAAGGCTGGGAGCAGTCAACAGCAGTTTGTCAGGACACGCGTGTGTATTTACATTCACACCTCTGCCGACACCACACACACACATTCATAAGCATGAATACTCACACAAAAAGCTGCACATCTGATAATTCAGCTTTTAGCTCTCATCTCCTGCTCAAGTCAAAAGTAATTTTCTCTCCATCTCTCTTGCTCCTCTTCGTCCAATTTCTCTCTACCTCTTCTCATTTCCTCCTCACCTAATTTTTTAAAATGCCTTATCTCTTCTGCCCGTGCTCCATTTTGTGTCCTGCATGCTGTGTTGTGCTGAATATGATCAGCCTTTCATGTTTGCCACATTATAGGTTGTAGAGCTCGGGATATTTCATTTAATCTCAAGAAGTCATCGACTATGAACGTTTTGCCTTTCTTCACATTCACATGATCACCTTTGATTTCTTTTTTCAAAGCAGTTCCTTTTCTTTAGATTTGTTATTCATCCATTCATGTATTCATTGCTGTAACAGTAGATTGTTGTTATCAGGAGAATGTTGGCTGACAAATCAGTTGTATATGTATATAT
>NC_048420.1:7536304-7599085 GCF_013103735.1 Etheostoma cragini | reverse complement strand
ATGCATACGTGCTAGAGCTCCTATGCACCCTGGAGTGTGTTTTTGAGTGTGTCTGCTCAACACTTTGCCCGCTCCTGCAGCAGTTGCTTTATGAGTCACAGTCAATCCGGAGGAAATGCATACATGAGACAGTCTGTTGCTGCAGCACTTCATTAAACTGCCGATCCCCACTGACACCTGGGAAGCAATGAGAAACTTCAACGGAAGTTGCAATCTTTTGAAATGGAGAAACAGAAACAGTATATGGTGTGATATATATGTCCCATATTCTGAGCACAAGCTGCTGTCGGTATGTGATTGCTGGTAATTAAGTAGAACAATTTATTCCAAAGATGATGTAGTGATTAAGTGATTAAGTGGATATTGTGCCCTCAGTGTTGTGGAAGCTATCAGTTACTTCACACAAGAAGAGGTTGAACTGCAAAGAAACTGACCGCAACGTGAATTCTTTTTTTGCGGAGTAATTTAAACATCAGTCAAGACTTTATTGCAAAGAAATTAGCCTGTTGGATATTTTTCTGTTTGGCAATTTATTTCAGTTTTCTAGAGTTAGATAAGATTGACATCAATCTCATGTCTGTGCATTTACTACAGAGAGGGTAGCAGGTTCTTCAACACTGTCAAAACATTAATTTGCATTGTGAGTCTCATTTGTTTCATCTGTACACAAACAAAACTTAAAAAATGGGGATTTGTGGTTTCACTGTATTTCATGATTATTCTTCCACCCACCGAGCAGTCAGTGCACCCGCTATGGCAACCTCAATGTGACAGAAAGACTCAGTGAAGGTGCACACTGTGCCTGGCTCACCTTAGTCAAGAAATAGTTACACCACATACCTCCCACTAGAACCACTAATTTGTCTTTTGGCACATCCGTTTGTGTACCGAAGTTTGAGAAGTTGTTTGAGAAGTTTTGGTGGGCGAATTCTTTAACTTTGGACAGAGCTGGCTAACTCCTATTTTTTTCTTGATGCTACACTGAGCTACAAACATCCTGACTCCAGCTCTGTACTTATGTAACGCAAGAACATAAGCTTGATAGCCTTCTTTTCATTTGCAAAAAAGCAAATAAAGGTATTTCCCAAAATGAAAAACTATTCCTTTAACATACACAACTTTCTACGACTCAGTATTAGAGTATGATATTTCACCCTTCACAGTTCCGTTCCCTTTATTTTATTGTTCCACAACTGACATGTCATAGAACAAACAGCTCCTGTTATGCAAGCGGTTTGTGTTGAATGCTCTTTGAGTCAGTCATGAAAGCACAACTTTGTCAAAATAAGAGACCTTGAGATTCATAGTACACATTCATTTCATCCTTTCCATCAGTTGAATGAACTGTTTTCAAAGTGGTTTGACTCCATAACCACATGACAATAGTGTGACCTTAGAATATGAAATTGTTGCCTTAGAGGCAGAAAATAGAGATAAATAATTGTGGCATCTTTAGAAAAATGGGCAGTAAAGTATGCATGAATTATAGTTGCTGACACAGTCCTAAACCTTTCCTTAGATCAACCTTGAAATCCCCTTGTTGCAATTTCCACCTGTCTGTTGTCAAAATAGTTAATATTAGCAATAGTTGATTACATTTTAATAATGCAGTTAGTAGATTATCTGGTCACGCTGTATATTTGCAGTAAAAGGATTGTGATAGAACTTACTCCTAAACACGCGTAATCCCAGTGTCCTGGGTTAAACGGAGCCTTTGGGATTGTAGCACAGTAGTCAGACAGTCTTCCTATGACTAGAACAGCCAACTTAACCTTTAGCGAGACACTGAACCACAACCAGCTCACTCAATGTCACTCTGTACAGATTTCTTACATGTAAAAACAATTTCTCGTTAAAGCTTTGTGTTTTCCGTTGCAACTGCCAATTGTGTAACACTGAGAACATTTCAGAAGAGGAAAAAGCTATTCTGAAGGAGTCTTCCTCCGCGTGTCTTCCTCTCAGTGACGGAGTGGTGGGACTTAAAGGCCAGGCAGTCTGGCAGGGACGGGGAAGTGAGAGAGGGAGAAGGAGGCGTGGAAGGGACAGATTTTCAGCCTGCGGGCTCGATAGGACCTAAATAAGGAGCGCTAGTGCATGGGGCTGGCAGTGGGATTAATACTACAGTCAGCCCTGTGCTGTAAGGTTGGGGTGTCACTGTGTGTGTTTGTGTGTGTGTGTGTGCGTGTGTGTGTGTTTGTGTGTACCCAGACGATGCTTACAAAGGAGGATCTAGGCAGCCCATCCCAGCAAGCTGATTCAGTGTCAACAGAATCATGGTTTAATGGAATACGGATAAAATGAACACCACACTCACAAACACACAGCCAGACACACACTTTTAAGCACGAAGTAAATGGCAGTGGGCTGGAAAACTGTAATTTCTCGGGCACATAAGGTTTCAGAGTCATTTCTGCTTTCGGGCAATCACTTAAGAGCACAGCTGCTTGTACAGTATGCATGGGGGCGTGGGGGGGTGTGTGTGTGTTTTGTACACGCTTTTATATTGCTTCTGCTTGTAGTTCAAAGTTTTAATTTGAGTTATGTAAATATACTATCTACAAACCAGGTCTTGGATGCACACTGTTAAGGAATAGATCATCTGATTGATCATTTAAACAACAAAAACACAGAAACAGGCCTTAGATGAGAGCTGATTCATCAATTAGTCGATTGACAGAAAGTTAGTTAAAACGCCAGACATTTTCTGGTTACAGATAATTCTGGTTAAAATATCTGGTCACAGCTTCTGAAATGTGAGGATTTGTCAATTTTCTCAATTGCATGGAAATACATGTTCTTTGGATTTTGGACTCTAAGTTATTTGAAGATTTCCCCTTGCGGTCAGGCAAAATTGAGATGATAAGTTGTTCCTTATCTAATATAAATATAATATATCTAATAAATTACATAAAGGATTAATCAATCCTGCAATAACAGATTTTATATGCCACTTGAGGGCAGCGGAAACAAGTTGTGGGGGGGAGTGGGTGACGTACAACAATGCGACAGCAGTGTTTCTTCTGCTTTGGCCATCAATCGCTCACGACACATACTTTGGGAAATGACTAGTGCAGTACGTGAACACTGTGGTGTGAACATGCATTCCATGTGTGTTTGCATACACACTTTTCTTATTTGTCTGTTCATCCTGAACTACACATGCTTACTACACGTAGCTACACGTTGTGCAACATGTATGAGAGTACACTTCCAAACAGGGAGGTGGATTGGTGTGTGTGTGTGTGTGTGTGTGTTTGTGTGAGAAATATGGCTTCAAGGCTGCATGGTTTTTTTTCTTTGCGCTAGTCACGATTGAGCATCTTTTTAACAACATGAACACACAGTGGGTATGTCACACCCACAGACATGTGCAAGCAGATGCATTCATACAAACATGCACACGCACACACACACACACACACACACACACAGACACACACACACCATAGGATTTATTGTCCTTTTGAATCTCGGCTGTTAATGGAGAGACTGCCACTTATCAACGTCAGCTTTAACGACAGTCTGCTAAAAACAGGAGGAAGAGTGATAGTTTGTTTTTCATCATCTCATGCTGGGAAAAAGTGAAACGATGTCAAGATTTATGGAATCTGCTCACCTGTGAGGCAGAATTATTAGGCCCTGTAACCCCAGATTAGAGAAATAATCAACAAGATGGCTGTGAATTTATATCCTACATCCAGTGTATCACTCATTGTGTGTATTGCTATTGACATTCCTCCATCTCCAGGCCTATCATTGTTCTTAACAGGAAACACTTCAGCGGCGGTGTGGTATGAAATGTTTTTTCTGCCAAGATAAAAGATTGAAAATACAGCGCAGCCTTTGAAAAGACGAGTCATTTTTAGCCCTTCTGTGCTCTCTGTCACACTTGAGTCAAGAGAATGAGCCACATTTTTTGGGAGGCCAGCCTGTTGAGCCGTTTAAACCTTCAGGGATGAAAACATAATCACTAAAAATAGAGATAACATTATGCTCATGTACCGCTCCATGCCCATATTTTAGCCAATATGTGTCCTCAAAAAAATTAAGTACGTAATTATATAATATGCAAGTATATAATAAAATACTGACTTTAGGTGAGAAAAATCTGAATACATATTTTATTAAATATGTGATATCACAGCAGGGCAGTGCAAGAAATTGGTTATCTGTATACAAAATGATGTGATCAGATGTATTGAGTTAAAGATGGCTGATTTTGAAATTGTAATGCTCTGCAGGTCATACAATACAATAATTAATTAATAATGTTAACTAATTTTTTACAGTTAAAGGGGTTTACTTTGGCTTGTGCCTGGATCAGTTAACATAAGGTCATCTTGAGCAATTCCTGTACATAGAAAGCTAATGAGCACAAATTGATTTGCGATATTTCTGTTTAAATGTTTGATGTGATTTGTTAAACATGAAATGTATTCAATCTATAGAGCAATGGCGCATAATATAACAGGAACTTAGAAAAAGCCAATAATTTCACAATAGAAAATGATAAACACCACCTAACAAAGGGATGGTGGGTGGCATATGTTGTGCTTTTATCACTGCAGGGAATTCCTTGTG
Source organism: Etheostoma cragini (assembly GCF_013103735.1). NCBI lineage: Eukaryota > Metazoa > Chordata > Actinopteri > Perciformes > Percidae > Etheostoma > Etheostoma cragini. The sequence goes on along the minus strand of NC_048420.1, from coordinate 7,594,504 downwards.
TTGATTTGCGTGTCAACTTACAAACACGTCAGTCACAAATTTTCACTTGCAATACCTAAGGCGCGGTACAATTTATTAGTGTGCAGAGGTTTTAACATGTACAGCATGTCTAAATTTAACATTGTGGAAGGAGGAGAGCACACTGGGAAGCAGGCTCCTCATAGATTTTTCACTGACATGACTCCTCTCTGTTTGCAGTCATTTGGGTCGATAAAGCTACAATAAAAATGTTTAATTTCCAATAATGATGATAAACTTGACAATCTATCATTTTTGCAAAAGAGAGCAATTCTCAAATGAAAACAGTGTCTGCCGAGCCTCTGAACAGTAGCAACAGTTTTAGTAGTACTGTATGTAAAAGGAACACCATGTCCAGTTGTCAGAAGACAGTGGAACTGGATGCATTTAAAAAATCTTTTCATTTATGTTTGTGCCCCACCTTCACCATTGCTCAAAATACCATAGGGCTGCAATAAAGGCGACAGAGAGTTATAATACTTGTAAAATCACTATTCAACCAATCATGGAAAATCTGAACCAGAAGATTAATGCCCACTTGTTGAATACTGCTTTGCTAAAGTAGTTACCAGTGACTTTTTTGCAAAAATACACATTAGGTGTGCCTTGGAGCAACAGTCTTTTCACATTCTTGTACATCTGCTGTTCTCTCCATAGATAATAAGGCCAAGAAGTTCTTTAACCGATGCTCTTACGCTAAAGCACCCCTAATCTGCAGTTCAGTGATCCATATATCTGATTAAAAGAAAGCTACTTCTCTGCTCCTTTGTTTTCTGCAGTGTTGTGTAGTTCTGAGGTTGATAATCAAAGCTTTAGACTAAAGTCGGAGGCAATATGCTTGTGGTATTAATACATAAATTCTCTCTGTCATGCATATAGTACAAGGAGCGATGAACATATATCATACTCATGCTATCAGCACTTTCCAAAAATTCCAAAAAAAACCTCTACAGCATTTAACATTTGGAAAATGAGAGTGAAAAGAGCGCTCCTTTCCCACAGCATACATTCTTTAGTTTGTATGTCACTGCTTCCAAATACTATGACATGCTCTGCAATCGTGTTGTCATGTGTGCTGGGAATCATGTCTTCCTATGCAAAACAAATCCAATTGCTGGTGGTGTGATAATGAATAATGATACAACCTATGTATTGCTTTACATGGGTTCTTCCATGCAACATCATGTAGGGCACCCATATGGACTTGGCTAGTTCAAATAGGGTTTGCAACTATGAGATAATATCCGTATTCAACATACCTGCAAACGATGATTCCATGAAAAAACAAAAACACATCAAGCAGAGAACACAACACACTGATATAGAAATGAGGACTTGTCTACCTGCTGGGCAATTTCAGTCATGATTGAAGGAAGAATCAACATGCAGCCCACCTCTTGTTTGTCTTGACTGGACAATTTTACAATGTTACAATGTTACAGCCAAACAGGTTGAAACAAATAGCACAAGACTACTAACAAAACCGAAGAATTTTAAAGCTAGTCTCTCACCACTGGGAGACACTTACCAATATTTAGAGCTGTCTAGGACACATGAGCAATGCAACATGTCATCAGTACATGCAGCTGCCAATTTGGGATCAAATGTGAGATGTAAATGATTTACTGAAATTAAGATCAATGGAACATACACAAAAATAATTTATGTCAACAATTTCTTCTTTTTATCCACTGCATCCACAAAAAAAATGTCACTTGTGGTCAAAAATTGTCATTATTCAAATAAAATATAAAGCTTTATTGCAGACACAGGTCCATATTACACATCATACAGTGTAAAAAGTATAAAAAAGGAGATTCAAACATACACAATAATACCATATTCGCCTAAAGGATATACCGCCTATTGCACCAATGTGGTCTTAATCTATAAGTGTATTTATAACAGCTTTTCCGAGGACTGACTATGGCTTCAATTATATGGTTCTCTGACTTTTCCAGATGACACCTAAAACTAATCAGTTGTCTTAAGAGTATATAATCTTGTATACTCATAATATACTATAACTATACTATAAACCTGTTTAATCACAACAGAATCATCCCAAAGGCTCATCTTTTCACATAACGTCATATAGACTTTGTCTTTGACAAAACTTGAAATGGTGGCTTACGCTATTTGTTAAAGGTTGAAGAATTATCAAAAACGTTTGGTTCTTTTGGCTGTCACATAATCTCACTGCAGAACAAAAAGAAAGACCAAAAACCCAACAGAAATACAGCCAACAAAATAAATATGGTGACATGGTATTTGCCCCCCTTAACCGCATGCTCACAAAACAGAAGAATTACTGTACATTCCCTTTAGCTGTAATCTATGGGACGGTGAAGCACAGACATTCTCCTTGTGCACCATTTGTTTCCTGACTTAGGCAAATCCCTGGCATATTATTTGCAGCTTGTGTTTGTTTTATGGTGTTGCTGCAGTCACATTTTTCTTCCTTGATTTCACTCTTTCCCTTTTTTTTTCTATTTCATCCCTGTGAGACACAGAGCATCTCAGTCTCATTAGTTATCCAAACACCTTGTGAAACATGATAATGGGTAAAGCAAACACATTTTCCACAAACAAACACACACACACACACACACACACACACACACACACATACCTGTGCATACATACACACCAGTAATGCTGAGTCAAAAAGAATTACCTGGCATGTAATTTGGCTCTTGTTGCATGTGCTTATTTAAATTACATTACATTTCATTTAGGTGACGCTTTTATCCAAAGCGACTTCCAATAAGTACATTTATCCATTAAGCTACAAACTCAGAACAACAAGAATTACATAGAAGCACATTAGCTTCATATAAGACAAACTGCCACATGTAAGTGCAATATTTGTATTTATTTATTTTGTTTTATAACCATCAATCTTCTTAGCCAAGGTGCAGTCGGAAGAGATGTGTTTTTAGCCTGCGGTGGAATGTGTAGACTTCCAGCTGTCCTGATGTCCCTGCGGAGCTCATTCCACCATTTAGGAGCCGGGACACCAATCTGAATTTGACGAGTGTTTAGGTGTCCCTTGCACTGAGGGAGCAGCAAGACGATTGGCTGACGCACAGCAGAATGGATGGTTGTTGGATAGATGAACCCTAACACTCCATATTACTGCTGTCATGGATAAGGCATAATGGATCAGTTTCTAGAAATAATACAGTACAGTTCAGAGATGTTGAGGACTACAATAAAACATAATAATCCTGTTCTCATACTAATAAAGACATAATTAAGAAATAGAGGGCATTAATGTTGAGCTCTACAGGCGGAGAGGGACTAAAGGGGAGACAGTCGAGGTAAATCAGTGTTTGTGAGAGCCAATAGATCATTACCAGTGCTGTACTTCAGTAACACACACACACACACACACAAACGAACCTCTCCCCTCCCCTACTGTACTCCTTTGCCTTGCTGCTCTTTGATCATCATTGCCACTGGAGTGAAAGAAGAGCGACGGGTAGAAAGCAAATAGCATTGGTTGGGCGCTCCATTGGTCACTGTCTCCCTGTTAGCCCTGCTGGCTAATCCGATCTTCTGCTCAAACTTGTTTTGGAGTTTTTTAGTGGCATCCCTCTGGGGAATAACTGAACATCACAGCACGTGCGAGAGAGAGAGAGAGAGAGAGAGAGAGAGAGATTGCAGTGCAAATGATGACATTTTGAATATACAGTAGATTCAGAGCTTCATCCGTTGTTGAAATCTCAAAGGGGTAGTTTTTGCCTCGCAGACGTGGATTAATGCACATACTGTACACGCAAACACGCTCCTCATCCATATCCATATCCAGTCCTTATATGAACAATCAATGCCTTACAAACTATATGACAAAACGTATGAGGACATTGGAAAGACTTTCAGCAAGAATTGGCAACTGGCGGGAGGGATTTGCTCTTATTCAGCCAGAAGAGCTTTGGTGATTCAGGGACTGACGTTAAGCCATACGACCTGGGTCATAGTTTGCATTCCAGTTCAGCCCAAAAGTGTGTGGATGGGGTTAAGGTCTTTGATTTGTTCAAGCCAGTCAAGTTTTTCCAAACCAAATTCCAAAACCCCATTTCAGTGGGGGTGGCAGTAGCTCAGTCCGTAGGGAGTTGGGTTCGGAGGGTCACTGGTTCAAGTCCCCATATGGACCAAAAAGTATGGAGTGTGGATTGGTGGCTGGAGAGATGCCACTTCACCTCCTGGGCACTGCCAGGTGCTCTTGAGCAAGGCACCGTACCCCCCCAACCTCTCAGGGCTGGCAGCCCACTCACTCTGATATCTCTCCATTAGTGCATGCATAAGTTCTGAGCATGTGTGTGTATTTCAGGCCTGTGTGTGATTACTAACAAAGAGTGTACAAAGACTGTAAATTGTAATTTCCCCACTGGGGATTAATAAACATATACATTTTTTTAATCTGTATGGAGCTGGTTTCAGGTAAGGTGGTACTATGATGTTGAAACAGGTAAGGTCCTTCTCCACATTGCTATTACTATTACATGCCCACCATAAGATGCTATAGCATTAACATTTAACTTATTGGAATTAACCATAAAAAACTAGCCTAAACCTTTGAATCGCTGCTCACTTTTCAGATTTATTCAGTGACACAAATAGGTCTGGTGAGTGCCCATTGATGGCTATTTCCTCCAGATGGAGTAACAATAGACCATTCAGAGATACAGTACGTAGGCAGAATAAAGATGGCTGGCTACATAGCTCAACCATCTAAAAGACAAGGGGTGTTGACATGCATTTGGCTGTATACAGTGGTAGTCCAGTCCAGAAGGGGACAGGGGGACAGGATGAGTCAGGGGCAGAGAGAGAAAGACACAGTATGCAAGCAAAAGCCTCAGCTGGTGAAAGAGGGGTTAGGTGTGGACTTTACGTGGCAAATGGCTGCATTTGATTAAAAACCAACCTTTTAATCTGAGAGATTCTGGGGAAGGCAACATTGCACTCAGCCATTGCCCAAGTGTACATTAGTGGTTTGTTTGTTTCTTTCTTTCTTTCTTTTATCACTCACATTCAAATCATACCTCATTCCTCGCACATCTACACTAAGCCAGTTTTGTCTGTTAGGCTCTGTAAGGCTGACTCATCAACACATAATTTGATCTTCTTTGCTCTATGCGTCATATAACCTGTTTATTCAAGCTTAGCTGGACCTTTCCAACATTGCTAGTATCATTTTCACACAGATGAACAACTGCAATTACTACTGTTACTACTAACTGTAACACCCCCTGCCCTTTATAAATATTACAAACTAATAGAAATAAGTATGTAAGGTCAAATCAATAGTACACACCTTGTTATACAACACATACATATCTAAAATGTAGGCTAGCTTTTTCATATTTGTGGTCATTTTTGTATAATTACTTTCACCTTGTTTTGTGTTTGTTTTCTATTGCTTCTCTGTCCTTTTCTCTCCTTGATTATTTACTGCATGCTTGTGTGTCATAATTGCTCCATGGACTCAAACACACACACACACACACACACACACACACACACACACACACAAACATCAGACCTGCACACCGGTATGGCGTGTAAACAACCACATATCTCATGGCTAGTACTTAACTTTTTTGCTTTCCAAAGGGCCAGAGTGGCAAGACATGGAATTACTTTTATTCTATCCCTAATTGTTTTCCGCCCGAGGATTATTGCAAAGCGATTTGTGCCGAGCAGAGAGAAACACAGTGAACGTCCCCTTGTTTCCTTTGTCAGCCTTGATTTGTTTGCTGTAAGTGTAATTGACTTATGTCTCTACAACAGGGAAACAAATGAACAAAGAATGCAATTCTTTTTTGTTTTACTTCCTTACCCCTACTGTCACAGCCTTTATGTTGTTTATTCACAGACTCTATATCCACGCAGTCAATTATGAATCTTTTCATGTAGTTGTATCTATACATATTATGACCATAAATGCATGTTTGTCAGTAAAACAAACAATGTTGTGAAGGACTAAAGTATTGAAATAGTACCTCAAGCACTATGCATGGACTTTTGCACTTGCATTATTGGCTGAATATTCTTGTACTCAAAGACAAGTGATCGTGCAGCCCTCAGTGTTGCCTCACATGTATTTACAGTGCAGATTATCACATATGAAGGTGTATATGCTGCAGAACGTGAGAGGGCGGAGATGTGATGTGAGGACTTGTAGAATATGATTTGAAAGCTTGTAGAAATAAATCTGTTCTCGTATTTTTGACGCTAGATGAGGGACAACTCTGTCTGGCTTGTTTATGTAACATGAAAAACTGGAAAAGTGACTGAAGTGGAAAAAACAAAAAAAGTACAGACTTTTTTCTACAAGCTCTCAAATCGTATTCTACAAGTGCTCACATTGCATCTATGCGCTCTCACATCTTGCTCACTCACTGACCGGCAGACATTCCAGAGGAAGTAATGTTGTTTTCATTGTTGTTTGTAGTACTAGTAGTAGCTGTTAGTGTGTTTGTCTATGTCTGTGTGTGTGTGTGTGTGTGTGTGTGTGTGTGTATGCCATAACTGCTCCAACCCTCAGGTAGAATTAGATTGAGAAACAGAGATAATTTAAGACTATGGCGCACTTATCTCTGGTAAAGCTCTTGGTAGTGTTCCAAAACTCCTCCACTCATTTGAACGCACCCATCCTTTAATTTAGCTGGTGATGACTTTAGCTATACTGCACAGCAAATGACAGCTAATCAGTCCTGTGTTGCCATCCGTGTCTTTTTATGGCCCAAAAATGAACACAACTGATGAGTAAGGCATTCTATCACTGTTCTGACACTGTCAATTATTCACTTGTTTTCATCATTGCATTGGATTCCTCTCTCGCCCTTATTTGTCCCTAGACTCAAAAGTTTATGTTCCATTATTTTGCTGTTTAAGTTTTCACATAGCCAAGCTATTGCCCACCCCCCCAAATCTCCTTGAGTCACTGCTTATATTTTTCTCCTCTTACCTTCCCTTCCTCTTTGCTTTTTCCCTTATTTCAGTCTCCCTCTTTCTCAGTTGGTGGTGAATGCGGTTGATTATCTCACCATCAGCATTCAGTGTCAGAGACATCTGAGATACTCTCCTTCTCTAAATGTTCACCCGCGATGCGCAAATACCTTGTGATGTCACACGCACACAAATACTGTATTAACGACCAACTTGATGCTGCAGCCCGTCTTTCTGCACAAGACAGACGTGAAGAATAAGTCAGTTTTATTCAAAAACACGTCAGTTGTGTTTGAAATGTTGTCGGGGTGTGGGATATGCGGAAAGCTGTGTACAGTGTGAGATTTGCTAATTGTTGCTGCCTCTAGCTAGGTTTGCCTTTGATGTAGAACTGCATGCTTTCTGGACGTGATGTAGAAATATGGAAAAAGAAATGGAAAAAAAAAGTGCCACATTTTAAAGTCCACACAGTTATAAACATGTTTGAGGCTGCAATGTGTTCTTCCCCTGTAAAACTACTAAGATTACTGCTAACACATTTGCAGGGTGTCATATTAAATAAAGAGTGCTGAAGGCTAACCATAAAACTCCATCAAGGCCAGATCACGCCCTTGGGCAAAGTGACGTGGAACATTATAGCTTATCCAAAAAAAAAAAAGATAAGAAGGCTGATAGATCTAGACTCTTATTGCTTGTGAAAGTCTTCCTATTAGCTGGAGAAATCAAATCATGTGTGTGGGAATGGAGTGCCATTTTAACCTCCACGGTCAGCTTTTTTCACTCTAAGTGGCGATGAGTCATACACGGACACATACACACACACTGAATGGCACCAGTTTAGATCCAAGGGTGCATTTTTTGACGTCTCCATCCTTTTTATAACAACAAGAAAAATAGCCTAACATGGCAATTGAAGATAGTTTTTCTTTTGCCAAAAAACATACTGAAGAGTTGGAACTGGAAGCATTGACGTGTGTTAGTGTGTGTGTGTGTGTGTGTGTGTTGAAATGACTGGGCTCTAGTTCTCAGCATTTCTGTTAGTGTGATAGGCAGAGGAGAGTTAGAGCTTACAATGCACAACAGCGCATCAGCCTTGACCACTCACAAGTTATAGCTGCACATAGTCCTGTGTAGAAAGAGTACTTACACACACACTCGCAGACATCCACAATAAAATACACACATAGTTCTTGACTCTGCACTTCAACTGCCTCTCCCCCTGTCTCTCTCTTACCACCCATCATTTATTGGCTAATGTCTCCCCTCATACTCAGCCATCAAAATCTTGCTGCTGTATCTCTTTTTCTTTTTCCCCCTCCTCCCTCTTTCCTCCATCTGGGGGAAAATCAGCTGTATCAGCACTATGCTTAGCTTCCATCCTGAGAACATTCACACACACACATTCAGTTAGTGAAGCAGATTATTAAAGGACGAATGACCTGATTTAGTCGCTGTCTGTTTACAGCTGTATACACACATATATTTGGGGGAGATAAAACACACACACATACACACAGGGAAATGTTCAAATGAATATGACTGCATGTCTGTGTTTGTGTGACAAGCTGTAGAGACCAATGGAGTTTCTCACCATGACTCATCCTTACTCAACTCAGGCTCATGGTTGGAGTTTTTACATTCCCACATACCAATGTTTCTCTCTCACCTCCCTACTTTTTCATATTCTGCCCTACTTCAACCTGTTCTTCAATACTGTCATCTCCCCATTACAATATCTATTTTCCAATGCAGCCATCTTTCTCTGGCTCCCTCTCTTTCTGTCTCTCCTTCTCTCCTTCCCATGGGTAGTGGTGGGATAATTGGAAGCAGAGGTTCTTCATTGAGATGAAGCTGAGGCCAGTCAGGTGGAAAGCCCTCTTAATAGACCTCTGCTCCCTCCATGCACACACACATGCACTTTTACAAGAATTGCACACACATACAGCATATACTATTCAGTGTGGATGCAGCCATGCACACCTACACCTATTCTTTTCCTCAGAGGCCCTTATTTCTGGGATTACGCGGCTTTCCATACAGTGGGAAGGCAGCAGCCAATGCTTTCCCATAACTGTGCGATTTCCTTAACTTAACTCACTCTTTCTGTCCTCTTCTTACTCTCTTTTATCCTCCCTCCTTCAATTTACCACTCTATCGCTCAGTTGCAATCATATCTCACATATTTTCATCGACAAAAGGCAATCCCCTTTCTGTCTTTTTCACAATATGGGCTGCACGCCACAGATTGCCATAGCCCATATCACATTGCAATATTGAATCTCCCTTCGCATGTGTAGCCAGTTTTCTGACGGTATCCATTTCATTTTCTCTTAGCCTGGAAAAATAATTTGGGTCCGTATCTGGTTTATGCCAGATTATCGCAATTTGGATGCCCTTTCAGCCTCTCCATCGTACCCTCTATCAACCCCCCTTCCCTGCAGTGCGCTGCTGAACCAAGATGGCTGCCTTCCAACTCAATTTGTGGTCTGCGAAGGGGCTATTTGCATGAACATGTGTCCCATCGTTTAGCTGATATCCTACCGTGACAATCTCACAGAGAGGAGTGAAATCATGCATATATTAAAGTCCTCTTCCCTTTTTGGTTCCATTCATCTTTCTCGCACTGGTGTTTTGCAATTTTTCCTCCACCTTCGATGTGCTACTCAAGGATTAAGTGAAATACTGATGCCCCCTCTAACACTGAGAGATAAAAGGCAGGGATGTGATAGATTGTAAAATGCTGGATACACATGCATATGGGAGCATAAAAAGAAAACTAAAGAGGCACTTTTAAGAGTGAGCTAAAAGTCAGTTAAATGACATTGTCCTTTATTAAAATTTGTTTAGGATCTGTTTTTTATGTGTAGGCCTACTGGTATATGTGTGTGTAGGCCTACAGTATATTGCCTGTATCACTTGTTAGTTTCCCCAAAATTTTAGTACATTTTTTATAACTTGGAGGTTGTAGTTGCCACACTATTAGCATACTCCATAGTAGGTTACTTTATCAGACATCGTCTCCAAACGTCTTACCAATCTGCTTTTACCTCCAAAAATCAGGGTAACAATTGACAGTAATTTGACTGGGTTAGCATATTCTAAAGTGATAAGGGAATCAAACAACATTAGCTTATATTCAATTCAATTCAATTTTATTTATAGTATCAATTCATAACAAGAGTTATCTCAAGACACTATACAGATAGACCACACTCCAGAATTTACAAGGACCCAACAGTTCTATAGTTTCCTCCAGAGCAAGCAACAGTGCGACAGTGGCGAGGAAAAACTTCCTTTTAGGCAGAAACCTCGGTCAGACTCAGGCTCTTGCTAGGCGGTGTCTGACGGGCCGGTTATATCTTATTATCATTTTGTATTTTAATCAGTAACAGCAAAGTATCAAGGACATTTTCATTTAAAGTTAGAATAATGGTTATTTTGTTTAACACTGCAACACCATGGTCTGAGAGAAACAATTCTCTTCACAGTATGATGCACATGGCCATCGCTGATATAACGCTAGCTAACTGATACAGTTACTTTAGCTAACTGACTCAGTTACTTTAGCTAGTTAACGCTAGAGTTTCAAAAATCAGCTAGCGTACAAACGGTTCACTCCATGTGTGACACACAGGCAGACTAGATATATCTGAGACTAGACTGTTAAAAGCTTGAGTTATGACCTTAGCTGCTGAACTAGCTAGTTATGGTTTTGCGGACTGAAAGGACAAGCTGCTCCGCAGCAGAAAGCCCCGGAGCCCTTCATTCACAGGTACACTAAAAATGATTGAGATGGCATGCTTAGCTAACGTTAAATTGTTAGAAAGGAGACACCACTGCTACCTAACGTTATCTATTAGCCCGGTTTAGAACACGACGTAGTGGATTAAATAGTTAGCTAGCATGCGTTAGTTGCGAAAGTGGTTAGCTTCCAAAATTCTAACGTTAGAGAGCCAGAGAGAGACTTGTGCTTGGCTAACAAACAAATACAAACGAATAACGAATACACACAACTAGCAGAGTTGTTTAAGGCAAACAGACAACAGCCAAGGTGAATTTTGTATTGTGGCTAACTCGTTTAATGTAGCTAGCTATCTATGCTAAATGGCCAACGTTAACAGCTTGAAAAATGGTGCAGCAATGTCGCCATCAGTAACGCTAAGTAAGCTAAGGGGACGGTGTGATTTTAATTTAACGAAAACAACGCTGTTTAGGTAAATTTTCTTTTAAACAATGTCAATGTAAAATGACTATTTATATAGCGCTTTTCTAGTCTTAACGCCTAGTCAAAGCGCTTTTACATAGTACAGGAACCATTGTGTGGCCAAGGCTACTGTATGAGGTGCCACATGCTCGTCAGATAAACACTCACAGGTTTAGCGTTACACTCCGATCGCAATCGGCGTTCAGTGTCTTGCCAAGGACACTTCGGCATGGGACTGCGGGGCCAGGGATCGGACCCCCAACCTTCCGATTGGCAGGCGACCGTTCTCCCACGCTATCACCGAAATAGTCGCCCCAACAAACACATAGTTAGCTATCCTCATGCAAATATAAATCAACACTATCAAGTAATTTACGTTAATTTATGTATTAACGTTAAGCTTCATGCTACATTTAGGTTGAATTATGCCGTGATTTTTTAATGTCAAATCGGCATGCATTTTTTTTCCATGCGTACAACTATCCAGAAATTATATTAATTATTGATATTTACAGCTATGGAGACAAGTCTCATATAATGGCTAATGAAACATAAACAGAGGAATGGTAACAGTAGCTAGCATAGGTGTGGGGTTTGTTTAACTGTTGTTTATCATCACCAATGAGAAATATTTTACTAAAAAATAGCTTGAAAAAAAAAATTCTATACATTTTATTCATTTATTCACAAGCACAACGAATCAACATTTTTGTCAATGTCCCAGTGTTAGCCAGCTGGCTAATTTTCAACTACAGTCCTCTGGCGAGAGGTAATGGTTAAAATGTACAGAAGACAGCATCCCAATAATGCCTTACCAAGACAGTGTAGAAGATGCAGGGCAAAAGGAAGCAGCAACACATTAACAATGTCCACTATTCAATATGCGTAGCCATGCAGGCAAGCAGCACGAAGCAACAAAACACAGCCAAGCAATACTGATGATAGCCACTTTCTGACACATGCAAACATGTACAGATGGTTTATATAACCAGTTTTCTCAGTTCCAGGTAAGGGCATCATTACCCACAATTCCAGTGAAGCAAGAGTCATAAGTCTGGTCAGCACTTGAAAGTTATTCATGAAGTTATAAAGTTCTCCATTAAGGGTGTCTCTCTCACACACACACACACACACGCACACACACACACACACACACACACACACCACAAAATTAATAATGATCTAGTTTCTTATGCTATCTGTTGCAGGAAAAACAGAATTAAACTCAGGTAAAAGCATGACTTGTATGAGAAGGGGCTAAAAAACTAGAGAAGGCTAACAACTAAACTGCTACTATCTTGCACTGTTTCGCTAATACACTGTTTAATTTTTGTGTTTACTGTGTAAGAAATCGTACTAAATTTGCACGTGCTTGGCACAATAGCATTATTCAGGTTTTCCCGCAGCACTTTGCAGCTAAGGCAACTAAGCAACACGCGTACCGCCTTGACTACGTGGTCAAAACAAATTGAAGTGAGCAATATCCGCCGTGTTACTTGGTCCTGTTTTGTCTGACAGTTTTTATTTTTGTTACGTGTTCAACTTTTTGTTCATTCCCATACTGGCTGCTGTGTTTCTAATTTACTGCAGCTTCATGATTGCAGTTACTCTGTCTTAGCTGATGGAGAGAAATCTGTTGAGGTTTTCTGTCCAGTTGAGGTCTTAGCATTTTTGTAATTTGTGGATGATTCAGGTCCTCGTTATACAAAAAGTTATCCTTGAATGCTAAAGGGAACAGCTGGCTTGATGGAAGTGGGCTTCATACCTGACCTTGCAACCAACTGTGCTGTTGATTGGATCTTTTTTTTCTTCCTCTAACCGTGATTGTCCTTCTGTCCATTTTTTCTCAGGTTAACAGGGTTCCAGCTGCCTTCACCCATTGTGAGTACAGGCTCCAGGCTCACACTGTGGCTGCTGTCTGACTACGCTGTCAGCGGGCAGGGATTTAAAGCTGTCTATGAAGGTAATACAACTTCTGTGTTTGTTGTTGAGCCATTCTTAATAATCATGTTGCTATCTCTTCCTGCAATACAAATGTAGAAACTCAATCTCAAAGTACTTCTGAAATAAACCACATAAGTCATTTCAGAGATTTGTGACTTTGTGACTGATATTCAAGTTTAATCTTCTTTAAGTCCTTTCTTCATCATTGCAGTAATTTATGACAATCATTTTTAAATATGGTGGGATTTTCAGCTGCTTCAGTTAGTATTCCATAGCTTATTTGGAAAAGGCTTCAGAGCTACTGAGCAAAATGTCGAACATTTTTCTAAAAAAAGGAGAGAAAATGGTGGATTGTGTAACTCATGTTTGGGTACAAAATTAGCTAGTGTGCTTTGAACTAATTTTTTTATCAGATGGTTTAATTTTAAGCCATTCTATCCAGCTAGGTTATCATCTCTTTTCTATTCCCAGGCAAGGGCTGTGACCTTTATCACGGTGACATGGAATACTTTATGACCCATGGCGGGATGATATTAATGATGGCACTCTTCAAACCCACGCAGGAAGAAAAGGCGAGCATAGGGAGGGGAAGGCAATACAAGCGAGTGACTAATTAGGCTAATTACCTGACAGGGGCCTGTCTGTCTTTTTGAGATATTGTGAATTTAGGGATGTGGCTCGATGAAGCAACATCGAGCGACTCGGGAGGCCTAAGACTACATTGCGTGACTTGATAAAACCAAAGACAAAAGAGCAAAGAGACTGTTTGTTAACTCCACTGGGAGGCAATTGGGGCGTTGTGCCTTTCTTTCTCACTAGTGGAAACAGATGTCAGACTTGTCTAGCTCCTGACCTTGGATGATGTAACTGTCTCTTGCTAGAAATATGTTTGCAGAAACTTAAAAAAAAACAGGTGACAGTAGACATTTACTGACTTATCTAGGCATTTTACTGCTTAAACTACTACTATTTCTATTTTTGTACTACATGCAGTCATTTACTCACATGCTTACACTGTACAGTATAGTCACACATACATTAATAAAGATAAGTAAATAATGTAAATCCAGTGTTCTAACTTTAACAGATAACTATTTACACATTAAACATATCTGACTAAAAGATGATACATATGAAGTGTAGCCATGATGTGCATTTTCAATTCAATCTGGTATGCTTCTCAAATGTTATCGTTCAGCAGATAAAATACCTGATTACCCGGAGCCCAAATAGGTTATTATATGTAACTTAACCTTAATATGTGGATTTTGATCCATACTGAACCTAACATACAAATCTCACCACTGTCTCCTCCTAATTCCTGTTAAATTATATAAGATTAAGGCTACCTAAAGTTAATTTTCTTTTTTTTGTTAGATCATTGTTTGTTTTTGAAAGTGTTTTAATCTGTGTTTGTGATCGTAAACACACAGTTTTTTAGGCTTTAGTTATAGTTTAAAACTTTTACAGCCAACTTAGTAAAACCTTGGGTTTTATTCGGGCTCCAGTCCATAAATACAGTTAATGGATCCAGGCACGAAGAACGGTAACTGAAGGCTCAGTTAGCGATGATTAGCTCAGTTAGTGGTTAGCTCGGGTCAGCTCCACGTTCAGGGAGCTTTTTACAGCAGTGTGGCCGTGTCATTTTTACAGTTTTTATTTTTTTGTAAGATTATTTTTTTGGGCATTTTATGCCTTTAATGGACAGGACAGCTGTAGTTGTGAAAGGGGAGAGAGAGGGGGAGTGTCATGCAGCAAAGGGCCGCAGGCTGGATTCGAACCCGGGCCGGCTGAGTCGAGAAGTAAACCTCTATACATGGGCACCCGCTCTACCAACTGAGCTATCTGGGTGCCCCGATTTCTACAGTTTGTTAATACAGTTAATCCCACAGTAAGACCACCAGCAGCCTGCTACTACTAACTATAGTCTCTCAGCCTGATGTGAAGTGTTGGCTCTGTCATGCACGTGGGGCAATACTTTACGAGGGGGAGGGACTGACGGTCTCAATCTACTTGGGCGGTGCGCCAAAGTGGAAGCTATTCATGAGACACAGTGAAATCTTAAGTCTTTTTAGTGATGACTTTAGTTCTATGGATACTGGTTTGGGGATATCAAGCCTGTTGAGCACCAGGGGAACGGAATGCAATACCAAAATTACCTGTCACCCATCTCACATGACACTGGTGAGAATAACTGCAATGACCCGTTGCATATGGTAAAAAGCGAGGCCCCATAGTGCTGACACGTGGTGCTGCCCTGTAGGTTAGAGTAAATGTTAATGGGAGAGTAGAACAGGAGATATGTAAAGCACAGCATCGGTAAATGGATGGAAGTCCACCCACAGTTGGTCTTTGTTACACAGGATATGCATGCATATCAAGCTTTGAGCTTTATGTCTTCAGATAAAGTGAAACCCCATCATTGTCTGCGTCCCTTCATTCTGTTCTGTTATATTCTATCCTTATTTTCATTTTAACCTCTTTGGCAATTTACCTCTTGGTACACACAGGTTCTTTGACTTCTCTGTGCCCCTTAAATCCCGCTAGGGCTCCCTGGCACAAAGGCCAGAGATAATGCACATGGACCCTGTGGCTAGACCTGTTTCATCTGATTACTGATTAAAATTACCACAGAAAGGCCTAAAACAGCTGGATGGTAAGAGCAGACTAGGTAAACAAAAACAATTAATGCAATCTGTTTTATTCCATGCTTTATTCATATAACTCCTTTAAAAAAGAAAGTTACTGTGGCTGAGCTAAAGGAGGTTGTAGGCTGTGGTAAATACGTGGTGTTTCAGGATTTATTTTTTGTTAAATGTCCAGAAATATAGCATTTTGGATATCTGCAGGGAGAGTGTTCCAGAGGGATGGGGCTGTAATACTAAAGGCTCTGTCTGTGAAGGTACAGAGTCCAGTATGGGGAATGGAGAGCAGGTCAGCATCTGAGGACGGCAGGTTTCGGGGTGCGGTGTATGGGTGGAGGAGGTACTCTGGGGCCAGGGCATGGACGGATTTGTAGGTGAGAAGGAGGATTTATATGTGATGCAGGACTTAAATGGGAGCCAGTGAAGGTGGATGAGGGTAAGGCTGAACGATCTTGGAAAATAATCTAAATTTTTTTCACCAATATTGCGATTGCAATTTTATGTGATTATTTTTAAGCTCTTTGTCTTCTGTATTATTGAAGAAAGACAAGCAATAAATCACTGTATAGTAGGAACAACATCCAATTAGATAGATTAAACAAACTGTTCTTTCCTGGAGGCCAGGCCTGTATGTGTTGATGAAATTAGGTGATGCAGGAATTTATATGAACACCATATATTATTTACTTCAATCCCAGTATTATATTGAGCACTGACCAAGCTTGGTGTAAACATCCATATGAAAGTCTGAAACAAACTAGTTAAAAAATGCAGATTGCAGAATTATAAAAACAAATATGTGGCTAACACTTAGGCAAGGCAAGGCAGCTTTATTTGTATAGCACATTTCAGCAACAGGGCAATTCAAAGTGCTTTACACAAAATCATTAAAACAGATAAAACACAAGTACAAACAGTTAAAAGTCATAAGCATTAAAAATCAATAAGACACATGAATATACAGTTGAAAACAAAATAGAAACATTAGGACACATAAAACACCAGAATAAAAGTTACAGTGCAGCATAAGAAAGAAATGAGCATTAATTTAAAGAAAGGCAGCATCAAAAAGGAAGGTCTTCAGCCTTGATTTAAAAGAACTGAAAGTAGCAGCGGATCTACAGGTTTCTGGGAGTTTATTCCAGATATGAGGAGCATAGAAACTGAAAGCTGCTTCACCCTGTTTAGTTCTGACTCTGGGGACCGATATGGGGACTTATTAGTATTTGCATTATTTAATCATTATTTAATTATTATTTACTGTAATAAACATATGTAAACATGTGGATTGCACTTTTTAAACACTGTCTTTGAACTTTACTAGATAGTTAAATAAGTTATATATGTATACACACACACAATGGTGTATTTGGTGGTGTAAATGTTTTTGCAGCGCACACAGAAGAGCTGCCTCCAGCCCCTCCCCCCTCATGAAGTTGTGTGCTACGTGCAACATTGCACTTGCTCAGAGAGGATATCGTAACGTTAGTAGCATGCTGCTGGTGGTCTTGCAGTGGGATTAACTGTTGAAACTGCGGCTGTGACAGCTTCCTGAACATTGTTTGTCAGAGTGTGGTTCCTGCGGAGTGCAGACTGATTTGCTCTCACGAGTCACGTGACCAAATTGCAGCCTTTGCAATTAGGAAATCGTGTTTTAACATATTGCGATATTATTACAGACGCAATTAATTGTTCAGATGACGGCTGGGTTGATGTGCTGCCAAGTCTTGGTGTGGATAGGGACCCTTGTGGCAGAGTTTTGGAAATATTGGAGCCTTTCTAGGGTTTTGCTGGGTCCCTAGACTGGACTCAATTGCCTTAGTCCAAATGGGAGGTTATAAAAGCATGTATGAGGGTTTTGGCCACGGAGTCTGAGAGTGATGATCGGAGTCTGGAGATGGTTTTGGGCTGAAAAAAGGCTGATCTGGTGATGAATTTGATGTGAGTGTGGAAAGAGAGGTTGGAGTCCAGGATTACATCAAGGTTGCGGACCTCACAGGATGGACAGATGGTGTACCCATCAACATCCAGGATGAGATCTCAAACCTTCTGGGGGAGCGCCTTGGGGGCCGCAACCAAGAGCTCTGTTTTATTATAACAATAGATCTTTTTTTCTATTATATGGCGGCCTCATACTTGCTGTTGGCAGAAGTAATCTGCAGTTTACTGCTATTGAACTACCCAGGCAGCCGAGAAACACCAGGAAGGTGTCACAGAAGCTGACACACTGCTTTGTGCTGCTTTGTATGAAGTCGGTTTGACCAGAAGCCACTGGCGTAGCGCCACTGTTCTGCTTTGATTAGTTCAGTTAGAATACAGCACTATGGTCAGCAGGCGACCAGTTTGAGAACACACAATGACCAAAGATTGTACTTAATCAGAGAACCCACTGTGTATCATCTCAGGAAGTTACCAGTATCTCTGTGGTGATTTCAAAATGTGAAGCATTCTATTTAGCTCTAGCTCTGCTTGCCAGATTATGGATTCTAAGTTGGGTTTCTCTGTTTTAACAATTGTCAATTATTTAAACATTTTTTGACTCCATTTGATCCAAAGATACTAATACACAAATAACTTGGCACAAGGCCAGTCTTTGTCCTATTCTTGGACTGAACAAGTCGCCCTTTTTATTGCAGTAAAATGTGTCGGAAACCCACAAGACTATATGCATAATGGGAGTCTACATATTCTAATTTTATTGTCAGACACAAAGCACTGTGCAGTACTACATGTCGATAGCTCATCCTTAGTATATCTACACTCCTTAATGGGCTAAGTTAAACCATAACCAGCCTGTCCAATTACCTATGTATATGTGTGTGTCTTTGTTTTTCCCATAATTTTTTATTTTAATGCAATTTTAGGTGTTTTATGTTAACCTCAGAGAAGGTAAACCTGTGACTAATCTGCATTAAAGTAAAGAATGCCAGCTGTGTGTACGTGGGCATTATCCAGAATGCAGATTGGTTGCGTCACAGCTTTGTCATGTCTCCGTCGTGGTTCAAATGGCAGTGTGTCAAAATCAGCAGTTTAGTTTTGCTCATTTTTAAACTTCAGTTTCCATCTTTATGGAATTCAGTTATGAATCTATGTAATAAAGCGAGACGTATCTGTACTCGTGTGTGTCCGTCTTTGGGGAAAACCTGCATGCCACAAGCAGACGCCACACACAGATGCCACACTCAGAAACTCAGAAGGCTTAACAGCAGCGGGGGGGGGGGGTGTCCCGCCTTTCCAGTTCAGTTTTTCCTGCTTCCAACATCACATGATTGCTGGATATGCCAACTTTTCTTCACTTTCATGGAGAATGAAAGGATAGCTGAAAGGAACATTGCGTCTGTTGTGTTGACGGTTGGGAGAAGAAAGGCGCTACGTAATGCCGGCTTTTCAGTGTCTATTATTTTGCTAAGAGTAAACTCAATAAAAAGCCCAATGCCAGCACTAAATATAAAAAAGGCCAGAAACTATATTGTATTAGCTTATTGTGAGCAGTAGCCTACATTCACCAGTTCGAAACAGAGGCAGAACGAAACGTAATCTCTGAGATTATTCCTTCAGAGCGCTGTGCAATGCGAGAAAATCTCAGAGCTGAACCGGGCAGACAAAGCAATTTTCCTCAGACTCAGCCTGGGTCGAGTTAATTAAGTCTACTTCTAACTTACAACACTTATAACATTACGTCGCCAAAATAGCCCCGCAAATCAAATTCCTTACTTCATCGTCAACGATTAAGCCAATAAACCTGTATGGAAACAAACACCTCTGCTGAAATGTTAAATTTGTAAATGGTCATACAGAAACAAGACCTCTCGCTCTCTCACTCTCTCTCTAGCGCTCTCTCTCTGTGCACACAAACACTCCTGTTCTGGTGGTTGATTAACGCAGATAGATTAATTGAGTGGTTGTACTTGTGAGAAAGGATCAATGGAGCCCTGATTATGCTGCTGTGCTTGTATGCATACAGATGTCTGTGTGCCTTAACTTGTCTCTGCGTACATGTCATTGGCTGTGTGCGTGAGGCTTTTTCTCACTGGTTGTCCTTCTATTTTTGAAATGGGATAAATGGCTTTGTTTCTTAGCCTGATTGACTTTTCTCAGCATAGCTTTTGGCAGTAAAACCTCAGTATTCTACAGCGTCTTTTTCTTAGGACTGTGCTTACCATCCACCATTTTGGTCTGAGCCCATCTCGTCTATATTAGATATCTGTTCTGTTTCAGCCCACACTGCAATAAGCCTAAGTGCTGCACAGTCCATCTCCCCGGCACACTGCGTAATGGCCGAGACCACTCTGGAATCTCTCCCCTCCCATCACCATGGCAACCACCAGACTCCTTTTTTGTGTCTTATTCTTCTCTTTCTCTTCTCCATCTTTTTGCAAACTCTTTATTCGTGTTTAATCTGTAGTTATAGAGAAGGAGGCTATCCGAGGCAAAGAGAATTAGAAACATTTGCTGAGCTTCTGAAAATATCTACTGGGGAATAAAAGAAGTCTTATCTCTTCAAGTCTTACTGCATTCCTTGCGCTCCACCATTGCTCGTTTTCTCTCGATCTTTTTTCTCTCCTCCATTACTCCTCTTCTCCCTGTTCTCTGTCCTATCATGAGTCTCAACCTCTATGGTCCCCATATGTTGTTGCCTCTTCCCAAATGTTACCGCTAGCTCTCCCTCTTTCTCTTGAATAGTAAAGTACCGTGATGATTATCCAGTCATGTGTCGCCAAGTTTCTCTTCTGTCTGTGTCTCAGTTGCATATTCAATGTGCCTCCAACTGGGTCAGCTGAAAAAAAACAAAAAAAAAACAGCCAGCCCTGCCGCACGACTCAAGCAGTCTGCCTTCTCAGCATTAAGTCACTGCAGGTGTCTGAAATAGGTAAACATGGCATGCACATCATAGTTCTGAAATTAAGTAAATCTTTTTTATAAACAAGTGTTGTGTGTATTCAAATCTCCATGTTTTGGCTCATTACTTCCTGTATATCTCAGATCTGCATCAGAGTCTAAAGTGAATTATGAATGCATTTGAACAATATATTGGTAGTTCTGCATAATGCAGGGGGCGGGAGGAAAAGCCTGGAGCTACAAACAAAGCTAGCTAGCTACCGTAACTACTGTATGCTCTTATTGTAATCTACCAGCATTACCGTAGTACCTACATCTGAAATACATACCGTACGGTACATATACGGGGTTCAAACTGACACAATGGTCGTGTTTGATTGTTTCTGACCCAAGTTGCTTTGTCGCCCTTCTGGCTGTTGTTATATTTTTGCAAGTGTTTCTTTAAAAAAATGAATGATCTATGTCCAATGGAACGCTACGGCTTTTCATCTAAATGACTTATTTAAAACTATTATACTTATCAAACCAATGGAATTAGAAATAAAGGCCTGCTTCAAATTAAAGCCTGGAACCTTCTGCAGTTCAGGTAAATAAAGGCCCCGGCTTTTGTTTGCGGAATTACGGTATGAGGGGTTTGATGTTACAATGAGTCGCCATAAGCACTCAATCACATTTTTGTAAACGAGTAAAGATGCAGCAGCAGCGGTACTTCCAGCAACACAGCCTTCTCCTGCATCCCTCTGAGCTGATCTACAATAGTGTCTTTATCTACTCCCCCTCGACCACCCCCGTCCCCTTGTCTCCCCCTCCTTCCTATTAGCATGAGTGAGGAAGGTGGGGGCAAGTAGATGAGGGTGATGAGAAGGCAGTGAAGCCTGAGTGAGTCTTGTGCCTAATTGAAAAATGAGGCTCGTCCCCTTAAGTTAGGGAGTCGGCCAAATGAAAGTGTGATGTTGGAGGGGAAAGAAGAGTATAGACCTGGATCAAATCTGTTCTATTTTACCTCCACGGGGACAAAAACACATTTTACTCAGGGGTGTAATATGGCCGCGTTTGTGTCTGTAATTTAAAGGGAGGGGTTGTTTATTTTATCACCTGTTGAACCCTTTAGAGATACCTTCCATGGATGTTGTTGCTGCTTGCTATGGTAAAATTGGCTTTGATTAGGAGAGATGCACTAAAGTAATTATTTGCCAAAGAGCAATTTACATGGATTGTTTCAATGATTTCAATTACATATTCAGCAGCCATATTATTATATTCATGCCTTTTATCTATTGATACAAACTTCTCACAATATTAGCAATGCATTCTGCGTTTTAGAGAATCTAATTTGGCTGCAAACAGCGCATTCCACTTTTTGATTAAATGTTACTAGTAGTCTACCTGCAAGCATGAAATAATCATCATTATGCAAAAAGAAAACTAATGGCAAAGAGCATGCCTATAACACGTGTAAACAAATTATCATAGGACAAAAAGGTTTACCCGGTCGGCTGCATTTCTTGTTTTTAGTCATTTGCAGTGCAAACTTGTGTAACCCAATTTACAGGGAGCCATTGTTAAGCCACATACCGTCTGCATGGACGCATTGCTCTGTTGTCCCATGTTTGTCCCTGTGGTTGTTATGGAGTGTTTGCTCTGTGAGTAAGCATTAGTTCAAGGTAAGATTGGTGCCTCTAAGGGTTTAGCACACAGTTGCAGGTTATTGTTATGTTACTGTGATATTATTGTTATGTCTAAACAAGCACAGGTTAAGCTGAAATGCAGCTAACCTGATGGGGAGTTTGGACTAAAATAGAACATTGGTCTCAGTGTTTTTTTAAATTTACTATAAAGGGAAGTTTAAGTATTCTTAAATACCTAAATTTTTTTAGTATTCTTAGCTCATGTTAAATGTCTAATTACATTTTTTTTACATGTTCATATTTCAACAATACAGTACCAGCAATGGGAAATATATCCTAATTTTTTGAAATACAAATTTTAAATAAGACTACCATAAGTACAGAATACATTTGATCCTACAGTACTGCAGCGTAACCATGTTAACCAACCAGTTTTAAAATAAACTGAAGTCTAATTGAAATGACAAAACAATAGGCCTCATTTGTCCTTTGGTTGAAATTTTTTATGGGTGTGTTCGGTGTATTTTATGGCATTAAGCTTTGGGTATTCTTGGGTTTTCTCATGCCAAATTTTTGGCGGTCCAGTCAGCGAACAGAGGGAGTGGACGATGACGTTAATGTGGAGGCCGTGGCATGAGTTGTAGCCATAATGCCGGCGGAGAACGGTACGAGCGAAGCCACACGGGCCGTTGAGGCAACACTGCCGGATATCCAGAAGTTAAACCCGAGCAAGAACAATCTTTCCGGTCTAACTACCTTGAATGCTCTCTGGGCTGGGCAGGTTATGTATGCATTTTATGGTGTGTGTTTATGCATGAGTGTATGCGTGCACATATGGCACAGCTGTCTTTTCTCAGCTGTGACGAAAAAGAAGCTGATGCCTCTGTGTTTGCACGCTAGCCAGTTTTTCTCTTCTTTTTACACATTGTAACAAGATTTTCAAACTGAGGTTTGCTTTATTTTGTAAAGCTCCCCCCGCTTATTCAATTAGTTGACTACTCAGTAATTTTTCTCCTAGTCCACTAAGATTTAGTTAATTAGTAATGTTTTATGTTTTTTTTTTTTCATGCTGAAGCACTTAATTACCAATAACCTACGACCACTTATCTGGTAAACACACAATTTAAAGTAGTACTTCTGCATGTTTCTTTGTGGATAATAAACCTTTACAGATCTCTTACAGATCTGTCGATTAAATCATAAGCGTTAGCCGAGTCAGTCTTTATCTGAAGACAGCCTTTCTTTTTCCCATCTGCTTGATCTTTCTGTTGAGTTTTAATGATGTTGGGAGTGTGCGTGGGATTTTTAATTCTGACCATTGCAAAAACTAGTGACCCTCCTTTGTCCATTTGTGTCATCCTCTCTCCCAAAAGTAACAAATCAAATCTTTCTTATGTTGGACAACAATTCATTTTATTATGTTAGCTTTAACTTAGTGTACAGACATTGCAGAATAAATATTGCTGTAATTGATTGGTCCTCAATCTCTGATTATAAAGTTAATGTTAAATTTACATGGAAAGAAAACAAAATATAATCGACCATAAGCGCACTGGACCAGGACCATGTCACTGGAACACTTATGTAATTGAGCATTATGATTCATTGATGACATTGGATACACCTGTGTTTTCCAAAATGTCTGCCATGAGAAAGTACTGTTTTTTTGTGAGGTAATACTGAGTGGCAGAACAGGAATGAATAGTTGTAATTGTCAACCATCTACAGTAGGTGTTTTGCAGATACTTGAACAGAAGAGTTTAGGGCCAAGTAGATGCCTCCAGACTTTACACAGTCCAGTTTTCCAGTGTTGTGTTTGTGTTGCTGCGCCCTGGGGATTCACCTGGTAGACCGTGATCCTGTTTATACTGTACGACCCGCAGCCCTTTGCTGCATGCCGTCCCTTCTCTTTCTCCCCCACGTCCTGTATGAATCTTCACCTTTACAGGATAAAGGTAAAAAGTAAAGACTTTTTTTTTTGTCTACTGATGTCTCTTGCCCTCCCACAGGTAGTGACTCCCTGCTGTGTTTTCATTGAAACCATAGGGGTGAAAATCTCACCTAGACTTTCTGCAAACAAAACTGTGTATGTGTTTTCCTGTGTGCATTTGTGTGTCCTCAGTGACCAACCAGGTTTGGAACCTCTTGAACCTGTACTTTGCTGCTTTATACAAGACAAAAACCCATACCTTTTTGAAATATTTCTATTTACCTCCCTAAAGAATTAATTCAAGGTGCAAACTTGCAAACCTTCTATTACGCCTTCTAACCAAAAATTATTTGGTTTACAATTTCTTCCATGAGCACGTTTAAATGTGACACCAGTAATATTTATTTTTCTGACCCTTTGCTGCATGTCGTTAGGGTTCTCTATAAAACCCCACGTTCAGTAAAACTTGAAATGTTAGTGCAGTTACTACAATTGTTTGTGAAGTGCATCACAGTGTTTCAGACTATCCAAACCGGAGGCAGTTATTTTTGGACACAGTAGTCACAAAAAGCCTGGTGTTTCTAGTGGAGTGTTAATTACACACCTGCTGTCACAATTGGAGAATTTCTTTCTAATTTGGTCAGACACTGCAGGTCCAAAGTAGTTCCTACACAAATCAGCAACCACCCCTAGCAACAAGTGGTTCCTTTGCACATATTGGATTTATTTGTTCAGCTTTTGCTGCCAGTGAGCAGTAAGCGCAAGAAGCCAGGAACAAGTGCTTCTTATTTGAATGGGTTTAAGAACCTGAACCAAGTTAATGTTAAATGACAGCCCAGCTATTATGGCTGTAATGTAACTGAATGTATTTACTAATTTCTTGGAAAAAGTGGGCTGTCTGGCACGTCCGGGTAAGCAGAGCTTCCTCTCTGGCACATTGTAGCTGTTATCAGTGTCTGGCATGGGAATCGGCCGCCAGCTTGTCCGACCGTTAAATGCTTCTGACACTTAATTAATGGCTGATTGTTGTGCGGCAGTACTCCGTCAGCCTAATGAAGGCTGTTTCCCCTCACACACCCTCATACATAAACACACACACACTACTATGCCTGGCATGCACACTGACTTTTACAAACAAACACTCTACGTCAGTTTTCCAATGCACCATTCAGACAACACTCAAGAAATGTTGATGAATTGTGTGCAACCATCTCATGGTGCATTTGTATATTAAGCTTATGTTTCATATTCACTATTGAACCAGTAAAAAATAGTCTTTTCTGGCTCTATTTCTCTGTATCTCATATTCTCCATAGAGATAGTTACACGTTGTTGACTTCTGAACAATTTAAATTATTTGTACACTTGACAGAACACTGAGTATAGTCAAACACCAGCTCCTTAGACTTAGTTCAAGTGTAATCATGCAATATATTGTTCTTAACCTAAAATGGCTGGTGGTTGGGTTAAAAGAGGGATGTAGTTGTTGAAATCCTTTTCAGCCGTCTCTTTCCCTGCTTAACATTATTTTAATATTTGATACTGAATCCCACATCTTCGGGGCTTTTTTAGGGATAATCTTTCATATTTTCATCTTTATTCTTTTTCTCTCTTTTCTTAGAACTGACACAAGCTAAGAGATCTCTTGACAGTTCCATTGCCCCACAAGTCATTGCCAGGCACGTCTGCTTTGCACAGCACTGCAAGTCACACTCATTTCTCTGGGTCTCTACCGTCATTCCTTCTTGCCCTCTATTTGTTTTCTGGGTGAATGGATGGCAAGACAGGGTCTAGTCTGCGGTCAGGACAAGTTGTTGTTTTTCTCTCCCGATAAGGAGCAGAAAACAACACTCCCACAACATAGTTGCACACAGACACATCTGCACAGAAGACATCCAGGCGCGCCCATTCACGCAAGTGGACACAGGAGTGCACACTCAAACATAGCATCCGCTGGGCAGTGGAGCATGTGCATAAAGGTCATCCTACTCTGTGAACCTGTGGCTTTGGGTGAGTTTGTATTGGCCTAAGAGCTGCCCAAGAAGTGTGTGCGTTTGTCCATCAATAACACCACTTCTCTATAACTGCCTGCATTTCTCACCAGGTGTGAGACTGTGCAAAAGTAAACCAAAAAAATGAAGGCAGATAGGCATTTAGGCTGTGTATGTTAATCATAAAATTAAACTTGCACTGATTGCAATTTCTTTTTTAAGAATATTTTTTGGGCATTTTAGGCCGTCATTTTTGTAGTACAGCTGAAGACTAAATCCGGGACCACTGCGTCATGGAGTAAACCTCTTTATATGGTCGCCCGCTCTCCCAACTGATATATCCGGGCGCCCCTCAAATGCAATGTTCTTGGTTGATTCCGATGTTTTTGAAAGTCTGACCTGCCCTATGGTCTTGTGGTAAGGTCCAGGAAATTTGGACTGGGATACATGATAACCCATGTCAGATTCTATTCAGCCCAAGATTTTTTGTGCTGGGAGAAGGGGCATCCTAAGTGGGATGGATAAGCACATAAGGAGCTTTGCGTCAAAAGGAGCCAGTTGAGTTGGTTCCAACATCTGGTAAGGATGCCTCCTGGGCGCCTCCCTAGGAAGGTGTTCCAGGTATGTCCAGCTGGGAGGAGGCCTCAGGGAAGACCCAGGACTAGGTGGAGGGATTATATCTCCACCCTGGCCTGGCAACACCTCGGGATCCCCCAGCAAACTTTGGGTTGGGAAAGGGAAGTGTGGAGTCCCCTGTTGGAGCTGCTCCCCGCGACCCTACACCCGATGAGCAGACAAGGATGAAGGGATGGATAATAAATTTGAACACGTTTCTTTTCCCCTGATGATCAATAATAAGTTGCATAAATTGTTGCTAGTCACTTTTTAGAATTAAAGTCTTCAAGAGTTTTTGAAAAGTTGCTCAATCTAGCAGGACAGTTGTTTTGTGTGTGTGTGTGTGTGTGTGTGTGTGTGTGTGTGTGTCTGAATAGTTGCTCAATATCTGTGCCGCTGTGCGCACAACGTAAACCATTGTGCGCAGCATGCGTTTAAATTTGACTGCCACAGAATATTTGAGACTGCTCGGCCGTTCACCGATGACCGATCAAGCTAAAAATTAGCTGATTGCGGTTACCAAGCAATCGTTCACTGCATCTCTACATAAAATTAAAAGGTTTTTTATACTCTCATCCATGAGCTTAACACAACAACTTTTTAGACCCCTACTCTTTGCTCTTTTCAGGAGAGATTTGCATCAAGTAATACAAAATTGAATATAGTTTACATTATAGGGGGCCTCAAAATAAAAAAAGCAGTCATCCACACACCTTAATAGAAAAGACAAGTCAATATGTGATAAAACAAGAAAGTGTGTGTGTGTTGTGTGCCTGTATGAGAATGCATATGTTTGTGTGTCTTTGTAACAAGCTGAACACATGTTGGTGAATAGCAGCAAAGGTTGTCTGTCCCACTGTGGGGAAGTAACTGAGGTGTGAGTAGTGTGACAATGGCACAAAGTGAGAGACTATTGCAAGTACTAGGGCACTGGGTGGGATGAGTTTGTGTCCAGTCCACCATCAGACAACAAACATGACCTCCAAGTGTGTGTGATGGGGGTGTGTGAAAATGTTTATGCTGCACATGTATACAAGGTTGTCTGTTGTACAGTCAGGAAGAGTGAACATTGAGGTGTTTCTCTCATGCCTGTCTTTATTTTGGTTTCTGTGAAAGGCTCTCTGTGCTCCCTCCTGTTTCCACGCTGACAGAGCCTACCCTCACTGCATCCTAACAAAGAGAGAGGGATTTCGCAAGGAAGACGAGACACAGGGAAAGAGACATCAACTGGTGGAGACGGGTTAGCACACAGAAAGATAGGGAGATTGAATGGTAGACTGTATGGAAAGAGGGAGGGGGGAAATAGGATTAGAGAAATAGAAAGAAAAAGAGACGCTGATTGAAGTGTGAGAGATGTAAAGACTAGGATGACTCGCAGCTGTGAGGTAATAGATTAAGCTATGAGGGAATCTTCTTGCGAAAAAGCAGGTCAGAGGAACACAAGGAACGCCACACGGCACATTTACTGCATCGTTACTCATGCACAGTGCTCACCCTTCTCCACGGCCATGCATTTTTTAGTCAGTGAGCTCATCTCCCCAAAAAGCACTTGGAATCCAAACTGCTAACACTTTTCCTCTGACATAGCACTTGGTTATTGGGTTTGGACTGCATAAAATGTCACCCAAAACACTTCATCACCTTTACCTCTTTTGTTTGACTTCTCCAAAAGGTTGAAAGTGATGTTATTCTTCCTCTGTTTACGTGTGGTACCACTCTGGCACACTAAGTCTGCCGCTTTACAAAAGTGTGTAATTAAGCGCCTCGGTTGGCCTCTTGTAAATGTCATCTGCTCAGTCCTCTGGATCGTACACTTTGATGTAATTAATTCCAGCCTTATATTATCCTCATCAGCCAGCTTGCTCTAAGTAAGGGTGATAGTCCACTTTTTCAATCAAAGGTGTTGGTATTAAGCCAGTTCAATGTATGATTTACACAGTAATAACAGTTTGGTGACCCATCACTTGTTTTTTACTAGTTTGACAATAATGTTATGTTCTTTTGAGGTTTTCCTTTTGGGTAAAGATAGAATAAGGCCAATCATTTTTCAGTCACAGTGGAAATACAGAACTCTGGCTATTGTTTGCTATTTGGCTAGGGGTACACTCAGAGATTTGTTTTGTATTAGTTAAAAGAAAATACCTTTAGAAAGCTGCACTGACTTTTTTTAGTGGTGCCAATTTTATATTCAATTCAATATTATATTTTTAGAATGTGGTATATGATTTCCTTTCATCTGTTTAAAATTTGATTTGTTGTATTTTTGCAGAACACTGAAAGCAGCAGAAATGCAGAACTCACTACACTTATCTACCTATATCCATTTCTTTATCGCAAGTTATATCGTTAGCATATTTTCCTCATATTGTGCAGGCCTACTACTTAGAATGTATTTCCCTGGAAAGGCAGAAAGGTTTATTATGTACTTTATTTCAAGAATTTCAGTCACATATTGGAAATCAGCAATCCACAGGAGCCATTGATGGATTTTGTCAGCTGTTGCTTATACATGTTACTGTGTGAGTTGAACAGACGACAACATTAAATGTACCCTGATGGGGTTCTAGACCATTTATGTCTGAACCTTACTTCTACTCCTCTCTTTTTCATACTTCTGGTATCCCGCTTTCATTTTGCTCCATCTGTCTTGCCCTCCCTAACAGTCATTTCTTTCCTTCTCTTCCTGCCTATCTCTCATCAGGATTAGCCTCCTTTGCTGGTTAGCGTGCTAGCTCTTTCTCTCCCTCACTGCCACGTTTGTCTCTCTGCACAATCCCTGTTTTGTGTGGATTAGTGCCCGTATTGTCCTCGGATTAGGGTGTCATTGTTTCTGAGCTGGGATGAGGTAGGAACGTGCTTAAATATGTGAATGAGTGTGTTTGCTCACAGTTTGTGCAAATGTGTATCCGCACTTGAGACTGAGGTGATGAATCTCCTTTTGTAAATGGAGTATTTTTTTTTTTTTACAAAATGCAAGCAACACAACATAGAAGGCTTTGTAGTGCCTGATGGAAAGCTCTGTGACTTATGTACTTTTTTCTTGTTTATCTAATTGGAATTTGTTTTATTCACTGCCAAGAGAATGTGCTAGGTGTAAGCAATATGGTTGAAATGTCTTGGAACTTGGAGCAAATTAGTGTCCACTTATGCTTCGGTAATTGAAGATCTGGCTGACAGGAAAGGGAGCCCTTGAGTGTGTGAGGAAGGGAAGATTTGCTTGGATTGTCATGTTTCATGTCATGTTTAGCCTCTCGTTACAGAAAGGGAGAGAGATTATAAAACTATTAGACCTATTAATGGAAAGTTCCCACTACAGGACTTAGACCCGGTTTTCTGCTGGTTCTGTGTTAGCTTAGTTTGACAGAGATGGGTCTGGGTGTTGTTTAATTCTTTTTTAACATCAGTACATAAACATTTTTTGATACTTGATGCTATGGAGGCATTTTAGTCAGTGCCTTAAAGTATCAACAAGTATAAGTAAGGATAAGTTCGGGACCCATCACTAGACGGTCACACTAAAGTAAGTGGGGGGGCAGAGGCTTGCGGATATGCTGTGACTATCGAGGTGCAGATGAAATTCCAGGCAATAATACATGAAACTTGTCATTGTTTGTGACGGTATGGTATTTACTGGCTTATATAGTCTCTTCTCTCACAGGTAAGTTGGTGTGACAGTTTATTGATCCAAATAATGTTCAGCTGTTGGAGTTAAAAGTTATTCAGAAAGACAGTGTACAATCATCCTATCTTTGTGTCTGGTATTTGATGGAGCCTTTTGGTTGCCCTCAATTACGTCTTCCCAATTAGTTTGATTGGAGTTAAACTTTTAACGGTGTATTTACTGAAGCCTCAAGTGTAGGCAACTAATAAACTATTAATAATCCCACAATTATCATTAGGCAGTTGTTTTATCTAATACATGATTGAGATTCCCTAGCATGCATGTTACCACCCATGATTAAACACCCAGCGACGGTTATGAACAGTAACCAGTGCATTCCTTTTCATTGCTTTACTTGATATCAACCAAGCGGCACCTTCTTGCCTGCTGTTTTTAATCATTCCTCTGTTCATTAGGCTGCTTCAGTGTCATCTTTCATCATGCCGGACCTATTGATCAGCCATTGTCAATTCCCTCCACTCATCCCTTTCAGACCTTATCGACTGTTCAGTGTTCACTTCTTAGACACCTAAATGTCAAAGGTCAAATTTTAGGTCTAGTACGTTTGTTTTGGAAAGTTGTGACTTTAGTCAAAGCTGTGTTCACTGAGTCTTTGTATAGATTTTAATGACATTTCTTTTTAAATCTATCAGTGTGCAAATGTTATTAAATTACCATGGCTGTTAATATACACATGCTGTATGTTTGATATCATGATTACTGAGTAGGTAAAGAATTGCTGATTGTTTTGTATTGGATTGTGAATAATTCAGTCTATAATGTGATAAATCTCGGTGCTGTATTGGATTGTGAATAATTCATTCTATAATGTGATAAATGTCAGTGCTGAATCTTTATAAATTGCACAGACACATGCGCCAGGGGAAAAAATGTGGCCAAACATACAGACTAATACACACACGACACAAGTATACACACACAAACACTGCATAATATCATTCCCACAACACAATCACATGGGTCGGCTGTGTTTGTTCTTCTTCTTCACTTATAGAGAATCAATGTTTGCAGTACTCAGCTGGATTTCCACTGTTTTGACGCTGACAGTGGAGAACCAGCCCGGGCCATTTAAGGTTGATTTACTGGAGGGAAGAGAGGCCACCAGGAGGGACCATGGAGAAATAAACCTGCTTAGAAGTAGACAAATATCTTCCCAAGTCATACAAAATTAGGGCTTTTAGCTGATTTGTGTTCTCCCTTGTGTTTTTTCTTCTCTCAGTGTGTCTCCCGTCCTACCTCTGTGTGTGCCTGACAAGCTCTTGCCCAAGCTCATGGTGCAAACGCGCCCTCACTGAAGCATAAAGGAAAGGCACACCTGTTTGTTTTGTGTTTGTCTTTTACCCGTCATTTGGCATTGCGACGTGCTCTATTTGAGGCCTTAATTTATAGTTGCTATTCAGTTTAATGAGGCAAAGACTGGGAACAAGCTGAGGTGTTCTATCAAATGGAGGAGCCAATAGATATTTTTTTAGGCAAGCCATCTTTGTAAGAGCGGGTGGGAAATAGAATTGGCATCTTTTGTGTGAAGTAAAAGTGGGATTCTGCTTTGTTTCCTTCATACTCTGTGTGCACGGTTGTGTGGTTCCACACAAGATGTGTTTAGAGTGACAATGAGGAGATCACATGGTTTATTTATGGACTTTACCTGGACCACCTCCAGATACCACTTGATTTAGCTGCAGAATTGAGTACTTTACAGAATGGGAGCCTATGTGTATGGATTTTCAAAACTGTTCAATTTTAGGATATTGTTGGGTTCAAAAAATGCATTTGATCAGTCTTTCGTTCTAGACCAAATGCCTTGGTGTTTTTCTTTGTGATGCTAAAGCTAAAATTAAACATCAGGGCCAACATTAGTACAATGCCAGGGAACTATAAATGCACTAGGTCTGGAATCAAAAGAAGAGACTAGCTCGGGGAATGCAGGGTGGGGTTTGAAGGACACAAGGAAGCAGAAATAACAGGAAACTTCTCCTTCACATCAAGTCACCCTGAGTCTTTTGGGGCTGGAGGGGGTAAAGGAAGAAAGGAACACTACTGGGTATTACAATAAGATGATTACATAGTATGTATCTTATAGAAAATGCCTGAAGTGAAGTAAAGGTGTATAAATATATAAGTATAATATACTGTATATACCTTGTATATCTAGCCATTTATTTATATATCTATCTATCTATCTATCTATCTATCTATCTATCTATCTATCTTTTGGGGAATGTTCTGATGGATTATCATATTGTGATGACAACAATGAGTCAGAAGTGAATAAATCTAGAATGCAACAGAGCACAAGTCATGCACACAGCAACTCACTGGATTTATGATTGCGTGATTCATCTCACAACAGTTAATTGGCCACATTTAACTAATAATATTACAAAAGGTCTAAATGTGGTTCACTCAATGATGACTGCAGGTTTAATTAGAGAGGCTGAAGATCTAAATGGAACCAGTCCCAACTATGGTAATATCAAGACATAATCTTCCGGGTCTCTAACAGCTCCTGATTAATGGCCTATTTAGAAGGAAAAATGGTCTGGAGTGATCAGAAGTTGTAACTTATTGTGAAGGTCGTCTTTAGAAGGGAACACAAAAGTAATAAAAGACCGGTCCAGGTCCAAAGCCTGCCAATCGGAAGGTCGGCGGTTCTATCTTGGCCTTGCAGTTCATGTTGAAGTGTCCTTGAGCAAGACACTGAACCCCAAGTTTCCCCCGATGCTGCCCCATCGGAGTGTAAATGTGTGTGAGTGTTTATCTGATGAGCAAGTGGCACCTTGTACGGCAGCCTCGGCCCCAGTGTGTGAATGTGTGTGAATGGTTCCTGTACTATGAAAAGCGCTTTGAGTGGTCGTTAAGGCAAGAAGAGCTTTAAATAAGAACAGTCCATTGACATTTTTGCAACGAGTTCCTTGGGCTTGGAAATAAACTGTAATGCATTGCCAACTATCAAACAGGCAGATCAGGCACTTGGTCTAAAAACATGGGTTGACCATGTACTTCAACAACCTTTTAGTCCACGCTTGTTTTGCCTTTTCGTTTTTGTACCTGCAAAGCATTCTTAACATTACAAGTTGTTGCCCCTCGTTGGTCTCTATTTTGTTTACCACTGCTTCCCCAGGACATCACATGATGTGGTGCATTGCTCCCTCTGGCACGATAATCATAATAATATCCTGTAGTGTGTGATGTGCCATTTCTTTTTAAAATCTTGCTAGGGTGTTTGAGATTAGAGAAAACAATATATGTGAAGATTCTCTTTATGTGATTAGTAAGGATTTTATTGGAACTGTAACACTTGTAAACTTTTTTTTACTTATTATGTGTCTAATTAGCAACAATATGAACCTAACTTTGTCTTTTGCTTAATTTTGATTATCAGATCTGGAAAACCTTTTCCGTTTGCATGTGTACACTACAGTGCACACAAAAGGATGGAAACAGAAAAATGTCATGTTAATATCAAGAAAAAAAAAACCTATCAGTACACTACACATGGATATACTTTTTAAGTCAGTGCCATTGGTTCCAGATCAAATATTTATTTTTCACTCACAAATTTTGAACCTGGCATTTTCTTTGCCTCTCACCACAGCAGGTTACAGGTAAGAGAAAGAGAGAAGGAAGTGAATTTTTTGGAGAAAAGCCAAGGTTAAATAAAAGTATTGATTAATCTTTCCAGTGCACCTTTGCTTCATCAAGGCACCGCTGCTGCACAAGTCAGATAACCAAACTAATGGAAAACTAAAGTGAATTGACGGAGACATGGGTAATGGCATGTCAGTCGGAATTGGCATTTGACCTGCTGACCTGACGAGGTGAGGGATGCTCCTCTGTAATTTCGGGAGGATACTTATTCTTCTTATATGTGTTCGATGAAGGCTTCGGCTCCATATCCTGGTAATGAAGCGATAGTATAAACGTACCAACACAGGTTGGAAGTCAACCTGCATAATAACAAGTATATGGTCAAGAGGACTGCATGGGTTGGAGGATTTTAGGTTTACTGAGAAAGAGGTGCGCTTGTTTTCTTACAAACCAGCACGTTTACGCATTGACACTTCCTCTTCCACCGAGTCCTCTTGTGGGCCTTTACTGTTTCCAAGGCAACCTGCAGAGTGGGGAAGAGATGAATGGCCGAGGGTAGGTCAAAGCAAGACAAAATACAGGAAAAGAAATAGCAGGTTAGAAGGCTTCCATTGCTCTGACAGCAGGACCTAAGGATGGTGGTGTTGGTCTGGCTGTCTGTACGTCGTGCTTTGTTGTATAACAGCAGTGTCTCTTCTAGATTTATAGTGACACTTTCAGTTGCTTTGACCACTACGGTCAGAAAAACTGTGCCAAAATATGAACAATGACGTCGCTGTCAACGGACTTATCTGCTAATGTTAGCTACCGACTGTTTCCTTAAAACCATCCAGCAAATAGACGGTACCATAGGGAGGTTACCTGAAACCAGTGATTTAACGTCCTCGCTCATTTTACACACAGTGTAACAGCTTTGCTAGTGATGACGTCCTGTCACTGTTGTAGTTGCTCGGGGAGAGAGAGCGGATGACAGTTTACTTGAGTTAAATAGAACAGACGGCTCTGCAGAGTTGTGTAATTACGACTTTAGGACTTTTCATAATCCGCTAAAGAAGCGACAGTGCGCAGTGTACATAGCGGAAACCCTTTTTGTGCATCTGCTCTATACCATGGCGGCTCTATACCGTGGCGGGCCATGATCAACATATAGGAAACACTGTAACAGAATATGCTGTCAACTTTTTGGTCATTTATTTTCCTAGAGTTAAAGCACATTTTCTTGTTGAACCCGGCCTTAAGCATCAATTGTGCAAAAACCCAGCAAAAACAAATATTTTCACATCCCAAAAAAAAACCAAAAGGCTAACACAGTCTTGACACTCCTAATTTCCAAGATGATACAAAGCACTGATCAATAGCAATTCTCGTTTTTCCCCAAATCTGAAATATATAAACCTCACTGCGTAGAACTGATGTGTTATGTAACTAGTATGTAGCTACACATCACTTCTATGCTATGTTCGGAGAAGTTGATGCATCAACATTCTGTAGCACATTTTAAATGACCTTGTTCTATGAAAACACAGTTTTACTGAAATTGTTTAGTTTTGAATATGGTGTTTAACAGACTATATTTCGACCATTTGTTGACTGTTTGCAATGTATATTGTAAGGCAGAATGTCCTGCATCGGTGCATCAGCAAGACACACTGCAATAGTACAGTATTTTGAACCATCTGCTGACCCAGCATTAAATAGACAGCTATTGAACAAACCTGTGCAGTTTGCTTTCACATGTAATCTTCTTGATTTTGGATAAATGTGTCTGGTGCACCTGTGTATTTGAGCATGCAGGTGTGACCACAGGATTTCTGTGAGTTTTGTTTGAAAGACTAATGTCAGTGGCGAGATAAGCCTGAAAAGCCATGGGGATTTAAATGCTTCAAGCAAGACAGAGTCCAGGCTCTACACAGATGTGTTGATCTCTCTTCTAACCCCCCCGCGCCCGAGTTTCTCATCTATCTCCTGGCTTTCCGTCTCATGCTCCCCAATCCCTTTTTTTAGTCTCATATATAGTGAATGGCTACTGAATGACACATTATTCCATTTTGCAGACATTGTTGGTATCCATCAATATTTTATGAGTTATTTTTCTACCACACAGCAACTGGCCCTTTTACTGTACCTGGTGTGTGGGGGGGGGAGAATTAAGATATTTAAAGTTTGTTCCAGTCTGTATTTCAATCCTTTTTGTGTGTGTACTGTATGACTGATTGTGTGTGAGGAGGTTCAAACCTTCATTCTCTCTCCAGAATTTCTCTTTTTGTTGTTGTCACATTAGGGAAACTTAATGCGCAGTTAAGCTTAAAACCAGACAGGAATTTTGAAAGCAAGATCTCTAACCCCAAACTATTCAGGTAGCAACCCACAGTTTGCATTGGGCTGAGTGTGTTTCCATCCCCTTAAAATCTGAGTTCAGAAAAATAAGTATTAAAGGAAAGTAGTGCTTCAGAAAACACAACACAGTTATTAACTTTTAACTTGTGATACAAATATACATTTAAGGTTTGGCATTCTTTAGACAGGCATTCTTTCAAGTATTGGGGCGCTGTTTTTTTTTATAGTTACCGCAGTACCGCTTTTATCCTTCTGAAAGATGCCAGCCTTTTTTTCTACCGAGAGAGCTAACAGTAGTGATCATCACGGATGTGTATTAAACCACCCCAGGCCAATGTAAAACCACGCTGTCTGTCCTGTTGAACACCATAACCAACAGCAGCGGGCCCACCCCGACGGTGTCCATATAATCGCAGGAGACTTGAATAAGGCCAACCTGAAGACTGTACTCAGGAAATTTTAACATGTAAAGTGTCCTACTAGAGGACACAACACTCTGGATCAGGTCTACTATCCCCACCTGGTTCCTGCACTACCCCAGCCCTGCTCCCATCCACATCTGGTTCCTGCCCCTCCCCACTCACCGTAAAGGAGCACGACGTCGGACGAGTACTCCTGGCAGTGAACCCAAGGAAGGCTGCTGGCCCAGACGAAGTACCTGGCAAGGTGCTCAGGGTGTGCTCTCACCAGCTCGCCCTCACGATAATCAGCCACAATCATCTCAGTGCCAAAGAAGTCTCCAATTACCAGCCTAAATGATTACCGTCCTGTGGCCCTCACCCCGGTAATCATGAAGTGCTTCAAGAGTCTTGTTCTCCAACATAACAAGGACTACCTCCACCCCCAAACCTGTACACCTTTCAGTTTGCATACCGCGCAAACAGATTCGCAGAGGATGTCATTGCTGTAGCTCTCCACTCTGCGCTAAGCTACCTGGAGCAGCAGCAGAGCTTCGTCCGGATGCTCTTTGTGGATTACAGCTCCGCTTTCAACACAATCATCCCAGACATTCTCATCTCCAAACTGGTCACTCTCGGCCTCCCCCCTCTCACATGGGCCTGGATAAAGGACTTTCTCACCAATCGGCCCCAGACAGTGAGACTAGGCCCCCACCTCTCCTCCACTCGCACGTTGAGTATCGGCTCACCACAGGGCTGTGTGCTGAGCCCCCTCCTCTACTGTCTGTTACACACACGACTGCAGTCCGGCCCACAGCAACAACCCCATCGTCAAGTTTGCTGACGACACCACAGTGGTCGGACTCCCCTCAAAGGGAGACGAGGCCGCCTACAGAGAGGAGGTCCTGAAATTGGCAGCTTGGTGTTCGGAGAACTACCTGGATCGGAACACCAAGAAAACCAAGGAGATCATTGTCGACTTCAGGAAGAACAGCATGGCCTAGCTCCCCTGAACATCAAAGGTGAGTGCGTGGAGAGGGTCCACACCTTCCGGTTTCTCTGCGTCCTCATCTCCGCTGACATCTCCTGGACAGCCAACATCACAGCGGTCATCAAGAAGGCCCAGCAGTGACTACACTTGCTGAGGGTCATCAGGAGGTACAACCTGGACTCCAACCTTCTTATGACCTTCTACCGCTCGTCCATTGAGAGCCTGCTGACCTACTGCATCACAGTATGGTACGGCAGCTGGACTGTGGCAGACATGGAGAGGCTGCAGAGGTTGTAAGGTCAGCACAAAAGATGATTGGCTGCCCTCTCCCCTCCCTGATGGACATCTACACGTTCCGCTGCCTCAGCAGAGAACATCACCAAGGATAGCTGCCACCCCGGCTCTGATCTGTTTGACCTGTTGCCCTCAGGTAGGTGCTACAGCTGCATCAGAGCACCGACTAACCGACTTAAGAACAGTTTCTTCCCAAAAGCCATAACCACCCTGAACTCACACACGCACTGACTTCACTCCAAAGCCGTCCGGCCCCGGGACTTTCTTCTTCCCTCCTACTGTGCAATACTTCTGTGCAGTTTGCAATTTCATACAGTGCAATATTTAATATTTAACCATTTCAATACTGTGCAATATGTATTTATTATTTAGTTCTTAACCATTTAATTTCATTACAGTGCAATATTTATTCAATTGTTGTTAATACTACTTTTAGCATAACATGTATACAAAGCTATTTTATATATGTATATGGTAAATAGTAATTTTATACACTTTATATTGTTATATTTCGTGTTGACACTGTAAAGGGCAGGGTCAATCTCATTGCAGTTTTTTCTTTGTTGGTCCCCATTTTTGTGCGTCTCATGCATGAGCATACAGACTCATGTGGGTGATTGGATACACAGTCCTAGTAGTGGCGTCACACTATTCAAGTGATCTACAGGTGGCTCTAAAGTGCCAAGATACGCAACAATGCGCCAACAAAGGCAGGGAAGAAGAAGACTGCTTGCAACCAAGCATGGATTTGTGCAATGCAGGTTTCAGAATTCTAATAATCATTAGCTTGTTTTATGAGGAGGGGAAACACATTAGTTAGACCTCAAGGATGCACTGAATGTAAACATAACTTTAGTTTGATTAAGAAAACTTCACAGTGAAGCTTTAACACACAGAAGTGTTACATATGTTAAATGGCTCTTTGATAAAATGAGTTTTCCCCTCTTTTTTGTTACACATACAATAATATATCTACACACACACATGTACACACTAAACCGGCGGATGCTATCTATTTCTTGGATCTTAGAGTTGATTTCTGCATTGCTCAGCCTCTTTAACCAGAAGTGATTGCCAGCTTTTGTCCAGCCCATGTGTAGGGAACAGGAGGCATTGATTGAATGGCTGCTTGACAAAGCAGAAAAGGCTTATTGAGCTAATGCACCTGTGTTGTGGGATCGATCTCGCAATGTCACTTCCAAATGCATGGCAGGAAGATGTGAGAAAGGGAAGGGGGGAGCTGGGACAGACTGGAGCTGCAGTAGCAGCTTAAATTTAGCCAGCACAAACCCCTGACTCGCTGCTGTATCTGTTGATGGTCACGATGTAGCGGCGGAGAGGACTAGCTAGCTAATTCCCATCTCATTTGTGGTTTGATAAACAGAGCGAGAGTGGGGAAAAGGGGATGAAACAAACTGAATGTCTCTCCATTGAGTGTTCTACATGTTTTTTACAGTTCAGGGTTTGACTGACGCTCTTAATTAGGTCATCTTGTTGTGCACTTTTCTCCTTCAGTGGTAGAATTGTTTTCTGACTGGAGAATTGGCGATACCTGGTGCTTATTACGATGGGCTAGCTCCTTGGTCTCATTTGTACTCTTTTGCGGTACTGGAAGCCTGACTACTGTGTGGTTTTCTTGTCTTTTGTGTTTCCTGCTATCTTATGCTTGAAACTAATTTAGAACCAGGTGCTGTAGAATGTAGCTCCTTCCTATTGATGACAGTGCTGTTTCTCCCATCATCCTTGCAACTGTTTATTCCTCAGCATCCGTCTACAGTATGTGGATGTTTTTCTCCATCTCCGTCTCTCTCTTTCCTTTTATCTCTCGCTCTCTCTCTCGCTCCTCTCTCGCACTCGCTCTCTCTCTCTCTCTTACTTCAGAACATGAGTCAGTCTTAATTGCTACCGTTCCTTAATTTTTTGACTTATTTAAACAAAGATGGAAAATTGAAGACAAGTGTATAGCACAAAAGGAATAAAAAGTCGTTTCCACATGCATTTCATTTATTTGCACATATGCTGTTGATGCATCTTCTGCAGCTGTTGTAATACATGGCAGACAGAGTGATGTTGGATCAACTGTATTGAGACAGCTTTGTCTGTCTGTCATCTCCACATGTTTTTCTCTGTATCTCACACACACACACACCTCTCCTTTTCTTTCATTCTCCTCCTTCGTGCCCTTCCCCTAACCTCCGCGTATTACTTTTGATTTACTTCAGGAACGTGGTTCCTCCTTCAACTAGAGTCTTAAAAAATGACAAGACACAATAAATAGTAATAAATTGGCTATTGAACAGAATAATGTCCTTCTACTATGTCATCGTCTACCATTTGCAGCAAATATATGGACATGTCTAAAATGGCAAAGATGTCCTCATATGAAGCCTCTTACTACAGAGTGCTTAGAAATGTACTATCTCTTTAGTTTACACCATAAGCCTTTTTTAAGAACCATTTTGTGACAAATGGTTTTTTTATGTTTTCTGTACAGTACGCAGAGAAAATTGCTATTCCCCTTTACTGAGAAAGAGGATGACAAATTGAGGAACAGGCTTAAAGACACCCGGGAAGAGAGAGAATCGGTCCTATTAGGGTCAAAGATCATCCCACAGGAGATGGGTTTCACACCTTCTTCTTCTCCAATATCCTTTGTTCTAGTCACCAGGAATAAAATTTGTGTGACGAGAGATGGGAAAGAATAAAGGAATGTAAGCAGATGATGAAAGAGACGGATAGTGTGATGGATGGCATGGCCCCTTGCTCTAAGCGAGTATGTGTGTGTGCACACACATGGTTTGTTCGCACTTAACTGTTCATGGGCTTCTACTGTAGCGAGGGATGCATTGATGGACGAGGAGCATCCTTTGCCGTTTCAGCAGAGGATGTGCTGAAAGCATCCGTGCCTCCAGGGGTTGGCCATGTCACCGTCTCCCATCCTTGTGACTTATGGACCTGCCATGACAATCACCTAAGGGCTGCTGCTGGGTGTGGGGATGGTTGGGATACAACAGCCCACGTGATGACCGAAGCCAGACCCCCTGAAAGAAACCCATCCCTCCGTTCTAAAATGCATCATTTTCCAATAAAGGCTGTAAGGCTTGTAGAATAATTTGTGAAAAATTCTGATTTATGAAAACATGTGCAGGGGACAAAATTAATGGAGAGTAATGGGAAGTCATCTCACAAATATTTAAGATTGTTTTCTAATTATTTCTCTCAAGGTCCTCCTTGGTGTGTGTGTGTGTGTGTGTGTGTGTGTGTGTGTGTGTGTTTTTGTTTTTGTTTTTGTCTTTCTTCCTCTCGATCTTCCTTTTCTCTCTGTTCAGGATTTAGCCTGCAGCAGGAAAAAAGGGAATAAATTGTGATAAATTAGATTAAAGCAAACAGTGGACAAGGATTTTTTTTTAATATACACTGCTGCCTTGGCTCCTTTTTTTGGCTTTATAGATACCCAGCTCTCAGTGCTTCTCCAGCGTTGTTAAACGTAATGACATTAACTTTGCATGCATTTTTGTCTTCTACAAAATTATACCATGTGGTATGGGGATTGTGCACGATGAATGTCGTTGCCGTGATGCATTTTATCAACGTGATGCGCTATTTCAGATACTATCAATGGTTTCTATTATTGATGTCTATTGATTTATGATGTGACTGATAAATTTACATTGTGGCAAATAAAGAGTAAGGATTCTAAGGCAAGTTGAAACAGTATTCGCCACCTCAGTGATCCAGGCATAGCCCTGTTCTGGAGATTGGCACTTTTAGACTTATTTTACTGCTCAAACTAATAACCTGAAATGGAGAGAGTGATGAGAAACACACACACACACACACACACACACACACACACACACACACACACACACACACACACACACACACACACACACACGGTATGTGCATGCTGTTTGCATACATATCTACACTCTGACAGTGCTCTGCCCTCAGTCAGTTTAAGGCAATGACATCAGTCATCATGTGCATCTCTTCTTCTCCTTTTTCTCTGTCTGGATGTCTTACACACACATCCCTTTTCCCTGTCATTCTCCCAGCCTTGCATACACCTCCTCTTTCTCACACCTTTGTTGTCTTCAGTTTTTTTCCCTACCTCAAAAATAGGTTGTTCCTACAGCGGACATTTGGACTTGTCATTGCAGGAAAAGCACAGGTTTAACTGATAACATGGCTCCGTTCCATTTAGGCGTGCGTGCCAGTAATTCATGCCAGTAAGCCAGCATGTACAAAGTACAATATCAGTGCCCCGTACTGGAATTATTTAAAACGTCTGCTGTGAGAAAGTTGTCTATTCCTTTGCTTAAGTCCAACCTTCTATGCATGCTGCCACTCTTTCCTTTCGATCTCTAAAATGTTGCTCAGGCTCAAACCTTTGTGACAGACAAGCTTTGTTGTTTGTTGTTCCAGCCCTACATGGTCAGAACAAAACTGGGTGGGGGGAGCAGGGCCCTGTGGCCATGGTGCAGCACTGAAGCCTGAATCCCATCAGCTAATATGCTAATCAGAAAGAGTCCTTGTGTATATGCTAATATGATGGGCATGGAAGGGAAGCTGTAATAAGATGGCCTTGGCTGGTCAAAATAAAGGCTATGGCACAGTGGAGCCTGAAAGTGACAAGTTAGTCTGTCATCAGAATATCGGATTAGGCAAGAGGGAGAGTAAGTACTAACCAGGTACTTTAAAAGATAAATCAGCATTTAGGGCAGAATCCTTGATGTCTGAGCAGGTGTTCTACCTTCATTCGATGATGGAAAACACCTGCTGGAAAATCACTGATTGGCATGTAGCTAGAAGTGCAACATGGAGCTGCAGTCGTCTGCTCTAAGCGAGTCAGTGCTAATTTTAAACTATAAGAACCTATATTAAAAAAAAGTAGGGTAATGTTTTTCATGACAACAAGGATTTAGCCAACAATGCTGATACTGAATTTCTGGATCAAAGCTACTTTATGCCTATTTTGGGGTTTGAAATCCATGCAAGCTAGCATTGAATTGGCTACACCATTTAGGAAATTTATGACACATTTTTAATTAAAATGTACAGAAAAAAACACACACACTCACACACAAACACATAACCAAAATCAGGCACTTGAAGGTCATGTTTGTTGTCTGATGGTGGATTGGACACAAACTGTTTGCAGTCTATATATTTTCCTGCGAGTTAATTCCAAAGCTCAAGCCCTATGGAATAAAATGATTGATTTATCCTTGTAAGACCTTGCTGTAAGGTAGCTTACCAGGCTAGCAAAGGGGAAAATATGACAAACTAATAATGTTTTATTTAAAAAAAAAAACTCTTCATTAAAGCACTTTGTGTATGGCACTTAGAGTAATATATATAGAAAGGACTATTGTATTGGGGGTGGCATTAACTCAGTCTTTAGGGAGTTGGTTGTGAACCGGAGGGTCACTGGTTCACCTCCTGGGCACTGCCTAGGTGCCTTTAAGCAAGGCACTGAACCCCCATCTGCTCAGTGTGCCTTTCCATGGGCAGCCCCCTCACTCTCACTTCTCTCCATTAGTGCATGTATAGGTACTGGGGATGCGTGTGTAATTCATGCCTGTGTGTAATAACAGAGTGTAAATTGTAATTTCCCCTTGTGGGACTAAGAAAGGATACATTATTGTTACTACTATTATTAGTATTATTATTAGTATTCATTTATTTAGACATGTAGTCTTAATGATCCTTTTTAATCTTATGTATCTTGAA
This sequence comes from Etheostoma cragini, assembly GCF_013103735.1. NCBI lineage: Eukaryota > Metazoa > Chordata > Actinopteri > Perciformes > Percidae > Etheostoma > Etheostoma cragini. The sequence continues at coordinate 7,550,707 of NC_048420.1, read as the reverse complement.
ACTTGAAAAACATTTCCAAACGGAATATGGGGCTAGTTTTCTTGTTATGATAAACATTTAGCTGTGCAACCAAAATAAACAAATTTGCCTTTGAAATATTATAATTTTTTGTAATACATTCTGGAGCTGAAAACATCCCATTGGGTAGAAAAGCAAGTGTGCATTGAGTGTGATGTTGAGGTGCCAGTAAGCTGTGTTGCTGTATATGAGCCATTCTGTCCTCTCCGGAGTCCAGCCCAGCCCCCGTGGAGAGACTGAGTTTCATCCAAAGTCCAGCACATGCTCTGGCCAGCTCTCCCAGTCACACACTCGTTTGCATGTGCGTTCGTGTGTGATGCTTGTTTGGTCATGGACGGTTAATTCTTACTCCTGAGTATAAGTTGTATAAGATGCAGTAAGAACAAAACCATCCACCTACTACACACCTATATAGCATTTTTAGCCAATGTGCGTCATGGAAGCTACAATCACACTTCTTTTACTGCAAGATTGAAGCAAGAGCATCAAGAGCAAGAGATTGGCTAAACTTCCTTTGAACTCAATCTGCATAATAACACACAATTAGACAAGGTTCAGTCTATACTGCGCTCACTTATTTGCATGCGAGCAAATGCTTGGACAAGTCGTGATGGTCAACTTGGCATCCATGAGTAACTAAAGCACTCTAGGGAGGAAAAGAATAAAAATGTAAATCTACTTAACTGGATATAGTGGTATAGTCTGTGCAGCCAGCAACATATTGTATTAGTGTTTTTTGCTGGGTTAGATATGTTGTCATGAACAGATGGGGTGTGTGTGTGTGTGTGTGTGTGTGTGTGTGTGTGTGTGTGTGTGTGTGTGTGTGTGGCTTGATTGTCAACATACTCTTCCTGTATTTTTCCCTGATTTTCTGGCTCTTGTTAGTACTAACATGACCTAGAGCCACATACTGCCTCATTAACGGTCCATTCTCTCCCCCATCTCTCCAGCTCTGCCCAGCTACACTTGTGGTAATCCTGGACAGCTACTCAATGGCCACCAGCAGGGATCCACATTCAACATTGGGGACAAGATCCGCTACAGCTGCAGCCCGGGCTATGTGCTGGAGGGTCACACCACCCTGTCCTGCCTTGCCACTTCAACGGGTACTGCTGCCTGGGATTTCCCCCTTCCCTACTGCAGAGGTATGTACGAGGGGCAGTGGACAACTGTCTATCAGAACACTTCTTCTGTCCTCAAAATAAAGGTTTTAATCACATCCAATTTAAGAGGCTATGTAAGAGATATGGAAGGAATGCCGTGACCCTGTGTCCTCATGAACATGCAGAAAAGTAATCCTTCCATTTTCTGGTCAAAAATATTCTCGGTGGTATACAGTTTACAGCTAAACATTCTTAATTTGCACATGCCTCCACAAGGTTTTCTGTGCTTATACTGATAACTTATTTGCCATGACAGGACCTCATGTGTTGGCTCCCAGTCAGGTGCTTGTGGCAGTTGTCCTTCCCTCACAGTTAGCAAGCACCCCTGCGGCAGGGGCACCTGCCAGTGTGTGTTGTATGACCCAATATGACACAGTTGTTGAAAATGGTTCACTGTAGCCAAATGTGATGCTATTGAACATCATTTTGCAGAATGTTTGCTTTGTATAAAATGTGAGTTCTCACGTAATTGAAAATGCATTTCAAATGTCAAATACTGTACATGACAGTTTGCACGTCCATGTATGTACATTTGCTGAGGTCATGTGTCCATGTGGCAAATGGTTTGTGTCAGTGTGCCTGCTGAGCAGAGCGCTGAGACTCTTTGCCATCTGCGACCAGGCTGGGAGTCAGGAAGCCCGCATCACACATGGCTGCACCATGCGCCAGCACAGCCCCAACCCACCCAATCACATGCAGACACAAACACATGCCTGTATTCCACTTTTAAATGTTAAATTATTTTGTGCATTGTTTTTCACAATTTCTGACATCTAAACTTAGCTCTTTCATTCTCCTTCTCCATGCCCACCCGGGCTCCTTCTTGCAAAAGAAAGAATTGCTAAGCACTAAATGATGCCATGTTTTCAACAGAAATTACACACCAACAAGTTTAGCAACTGGCAATTTCCCCTGTGATTAATTGCGGTCTCCCAGTGCTACATAAATGTCAACGTGTTACCTGAGTGCTCCTTTATATTGCATAAGTATATTGTTAATGTCACTCCAATTATAGAGCCTGCCCATATGTGTAAAAGCAGAACTGACTTTGGAAGGGGGAAGCAGGAATATTTTGGCACGGCCACCATTCTGGACTCAGGAGAGGGCGAACGTGCCAGTGCTGTTAGGCCATAGATGATAGCCAGCCATTGATGACACAGATAATGTTTTACATGCCCTGTCTCATGCTCATCAATTTGTTCTCTTAGCTATAATCTAAAACACTACATCACTTGTCATGACTATACTTATAAATGATTTAACATCACACTTTTATTCAGTTTCTGACACTTTCTCCTAAACCCTAAGCATATCTTTCCAGAAAAAGGCTTACTTCTGACAAGTTCTAAATGTCATCGTTTATACCTACAGCATCATACGCAAATCTATTTATGTTTGATTTGTGCATTTGCTTTATTCTACCTATAACAAAAACACTCTGATTATTAGTGGAAGTGTGTCACATTTAGTTGTCCCATTTAAAATTCCAGATATAGTTTCAAAGCTTTAGCTGTGTCCATATAAACGTGTGTGTGTGTGTGTGTGTGTGTGTGTGTGTATGAATATGCATTTTGTATGCCATGAATGTTTTCATAGCTCGCATGCTTTGCCCATATCTTGGTAACCATGACACTCAGAGGAATCGTAGCAACTCTTTACACTTAAACCATGACATCCTAAGTGACAGCCTGAAAATATGTACTGTTCAACCATGGGAAGCATCCTGGCATCTGCAATTGACTGGGGACAAAATTGAATGTTCCTGCACACTTCACATATTGAAGTGTTAAACAGTTTTTTGGTTTCATACGGTCCATGGTATAGCCATTTAGTTTTCCATTCTCGTAGAGCATTTGCATCGGTCAGTGGCAGCCCAAAAATGTAGAGAGCAACAGAAAGAGTCAAGGTAAATGGGAGAGCTTGCATTCAGTCTTCACTTCAAGTGTGAAGAAACTATCTCGTGTGGAATATCAATGCATTTCCTCGTCCTTTCTTCTCTCTACCTTCTACTTCCTGTCTCCCACTGCAACAATCACCTGTCACCCCTCTCGCCATCTCTGTCTTTCCTCATTGTCCATCCTCCCTCTGCGCTTCCCTCTCGCCCATCCTTGCTTGTCACCTGTCATCCTCTTCATCCCCTTCTTCTCTTCCTTCTGTCGTGGTTTCCCTCCTATTCAAGTTCACACCTCACAAGTTTCCGCTCGTCCGTAGACTCACTTGCCCTCCCTTAGGGGGGTTGGCCTGGTGACAGGTGGGATGGATGATAGACGGAGCCCGGCGCCTCCAAGCTCCTCCGCCCCTCTTTGAACGCCACACACACAGCTAGCTGGCCGCCCACTAACGAATCCCACACAACCGTGGAACAGAGAAGGACCCACAGACACACACACACACACACACAGTTTCAGGAACAATAACAGTGTGGAAGTGATGTATACACACACAATATTTTAAAGTCTTTATTTCGGTTTAGGTACTGGTTGATGCTGCATTGTACAAACCTTTGTTGAACATATCAGAAGCTGAACTATTCACACATTATGCTGGCAACACATGTCATGCATGCTTTGTTGTTAAATGGTCTCCTCAATGCAGTCTTGATGATGGCAAGAGTTGAGATTAACACAAATATGAATTAATATGCAGTGTGGTGCAACCCATTGCACTTGTGGTGTGGGTAAAAGCACTTTAGGGCATTTTGAAATCCAATAACTGGTGGCTCTACGGCCTGTGGCAAAAATTGCAGACAAAGGAACAATGTGCTGTAACTCGTAGCACATTTTCATGTGCCTGAATTTAAAAATATGCACTTTTGCTTGTGGCAAGAAAAAAAGATGTGTGGCCAGACAAAATGAATAAATAAAACTTAAACTTTTAGAAAAATACTAAAATGAGCACAAGGTTAATGGCAAATCTACACCTGCACCCACGAAGACATCTCATGCCAAAGCATTACGTCTGTGTCAGCATATCTGCCTTAATATTTTCTCAAAGCACTATAGCAGCTTTATAGTAATTAAGCTTAGTAGGTATCTGTCCAATAAAGTTATTCATTTTGACATTTCATACTTCTATACTATATTAATATATATTGAGTAGGTCTCATCTTTAAAATCAATGTTCTCTTATTGTCGGGCCACTATGGCACTGATCTTGAAGAAGCTTGCAATAGCCAGTTAGAATTTTAACATGACTGCTTATGGGTCAAACATGACCTTTAGCTGCAGTTAAGCTGCAGTTTGTGCTTATTAGCCTTTGGCCACCTTGCATCTCCTACTGTTTTCAATTGTCTGTGCACTTCAGTTATATCTGCACCACAAATATGTGTTTGTCTTTGTAAAATGTTCCCTCTTTTACGAAGCTTTTCAGCACTTTCTATCCCCTGTGCTCCCTGCAGCTGACGATGGGTGTGGCGGAACACTGCGGGGCCAGAGCGGGGTGATCACCACACCCAATTACCCAGCTGAGTACAACAACAACGCTGACTGCACCTGGACCGTGCTGGCCGAGCCAGGTGACACCATTGCCCTGGTTTTCTCAGACTTTCAGCTCGAGGACGACTATGACCTGCTGGAGGTCAGCGGCACTGAGGGCTCTTCACAGTGGTGAGTAGTCAACCTCCAGCCATTTGTCTGGAGAGCGAGCTGAGTTAGGGACAGGAAGGGAAGGGGAGTCCACAGGTGCACCACCTGCCCACAGGCACTTTTGGAGACAAAGGAATGAGCTGGTTGGAAGTGAATGGGTGTTGGGTAGGTTCATTGGAACTTAGCCAGCTTAAAGTGACTATTTGGATACATAACTGTCTGAGATGTCTCCGGGGAATAGTAGAGGAGCAGGAATCGATTCAAACGTCAGGGTAATCAAATAGCAAGTGTTTCTGGTAGTATCTTTGAAATGAAAATAATAGAGAGATAAAGTATTTATTTGATATCTAGTTCACAGCTTTTTACCCGTAGTGTATCATGTGGTCTGTTGTTTTAAAGCGTACTCTCAACAGTCAATCTTTGTCACACACCCTCACTCATTCCCTCAATTAGTCAGTCTTACAGAAACACACAGGCTCAGCTCTAATGATGAAGAGGTAGGATATCCTGGTGTCAGAGTGGGTCTCTCACCATCTGTGGCAGCTCCTCCTCTCTCTGACAACTCTCTCAGCTCGGGAAGTAATTAGTGAGCTCGATTACCACCGCCAGCCGTATAGTGTTGTTTCACCCACACTCACACTCACACACGCAGTCGAGCCCATATGGGCACAAATGGACATGTGCACATAAGTATCCACTGTTTCAGCCAGACTTCCATTTATTTGTGCTGGCACTCTGAGAACTCGTGCAAATAGATGCACTTTTAACAATCTCTCTGCCACTTTGTCCCTTCCTCACTCAGAAGGCCATTGTTAGCATAAAACAGATACCCTGGTTGGGGACAAGTTGATGGGTATTATAAAATCCACTGCACTCTCTTTGTCATTAATGCAATATAAAAATGCAGGTTTAGTTTCAGGAGCATGTGGGAGACAGGCAGTTTGGATAAACAAGAGAAGACCGGGGAGACAAGGGGTAGCATTGGCTGAGCTATTAAACACTTGAAACACACAGGCACACACAGAGAAAGACAGAGGAATAGAGGACTGTTGATAGAGGAAAAAGGTTCAGAAAGAATACATGAGAAGTCATCTTAGAGTGAGATGGCCCCTGGAAACTTTTGTCAGTTTCAGTCATTCACCCAGTGGTTAACAAAACACAGCAAAAATAAGTACTTGATTGACTCTGAGCGTTTTTAAAACTGAGAATTGTGCCTTGTAGCCTGATATTAAAGTCTCTTTGAATCCCTTCTCGGCCAACTGAGAGTTGATCGCTTCCCAAACTCCCACAGACTACAGCCTGACTATGCGTTGCACATTTTACAATCTAATCGGCTTCTTGTCTTAGACTTTGATTTGCTCACTGTTTTCGTGTGGGGCGCCCAAATCTCTACTGAGTTTGGCATCTTTGTGGCGATTGTTGCGGGGGCGTCTAGGGTGGTGCACCATGGTGGTCTTAAAGAGCAAGGGAAAACAGTTGGAAGAAAGTGACTAGAAAAGAGGGAGAAGTGGCTATTGGCAAGCGATGCAGAGTGCAAGTCACAGTTGATCATGCACATTGCAAGTACAAGCCAGCACAGGGGACAGAGGACACGGTGCAGACATGCTGGCATGCTTCTATTGTTACATTTTTTGTCTGGTCATGCTGGCTAGGGTTCGATTGTTGACTTCAAAAGTAATGGCGGTTTTCTTTCAAAACATAAAAACAGTTTTCAACACTATAATTTTATCTCAGAAGTGTCTTAGTAGTTGTATCGGTGTTTCCTCCATGTTGATTTTATAGTGGTGGCCCGCCAATGTAAAAATGCCCCCCCCTCATGTTATCAGAAATAAGGCAGACGCACCGTGTGGTTGCGGTTGCCTTTTAAATTATTCTGCCGACATAATGCACCCCCCGTTGGCTGCCCCTCACTTTGCAATTGAACAACGAGTAGAACTATTCAGGAGTTACTGGGCCCATCTAGTTTAACTCCACAGACTGTTGTGTTGATGTAGGTTATTGTCAAAACCTTTGCTTTCTTCCAAGTAACTATTAAACGAACGGCTCCCCCAAAACGTCACTCCGGTGGGTCCGTTCTAATTGGACAACGTTCAACTTGTTAATTGTTGTCCTGATATCAAACATCTGGAAACATTAGAACGGTAAGTGAGTCAGTGTAATGTAATATACATTGAAAATAGTCTATAGATGTAGTCATTTGGGTTTCCCTATGAAGAATGTAGTTGTTTTTTGGACATACCTGGCTGCCTCCAGTGCTAAAAAAAATCCTAAAGGAAACACTGTAGTATTTTTATATATATATATAATTTTAGAGTTAGCAGGAAGGAGTAAGGGCAGACAAAGGGGGTGACAGAGTCAAGCAGTAACAATCAGCAGACACCATTGGAGAGAAGTGAAGAGGAGGGCAGGACCTTTGAAGGACAGGATGGGCAAAGTGAGAACCTAGATAGATGAGTGGAAGTGAGAAACTAGATAGATGAGTGGAAGTGAGAAACTAGATAGATGAGTGGAAGTGAGAAACGAGATAGATGAGTGGAGTGCAAACAACTTCCCGGCTGGTGGCTAATTAGATAGGTCAAGTGGAGTGCTATAATGGTGCAGACCTAAAGCCGGTGTTTTTTTTCATCACCGGTGCTAAAACAATACTTTTAAAATGGTGCCTGTGCCTAAACAACGCCTGAACCTGTGCCTTAACCAAAATACACATTATATATTTAGAATTTACTGTATATAATATCAAATATAAAAAAGGAGCACAAAACAAAAGTTGGCAACATTAAAGAACAGCTTGTTTATTGCTAAGGCCAAGTGGTCAAAATGAAATGATTGATTAATAATGTAATAACAATAACTTATAACAATGACTTATTTCTCCAGTAAATTGCTGGTAATCGACAAAAACAAGCACCAGATGGGAAAAGGTTGTTTTACAATAACTTAAAATGCACCACAAGGCTGGTGAGTTTCAAGTAAACGCAGTGTCTGTGTTGTTGTTCCGACAACGGCAGCTGCAGACTGTTACGTCCCGGTGTTGGAGTCCTCTACACGGAAATACAGTCACACTTCACACCGCTTAACATAAACTGTCAGAATTTTAACCATTGTGTTTAATCCAGTTAGTTGCTAACGGTAACGTAGCGTCCCGTGCAGCAATGCTTCTGGAAAAGAAATAGCACCAAAATTTACGTTGGAACCGGTTCCCTATTGGCAACGTGTTTCAGTACCCATCCCTACCTAAAGCCCACGTCCCCTCAGTAAATGGCTCAGTGAGCTTGCCGCTCTGTGGGACTTGGTGATTGTGCTCTCTGTCACACCATAATTAGCCTGGTCTGTGATTTAATCACACTGGTTTTTACAGGGTTAAGTTCCTGTTAAGTTTAATGGGCTGTTTGTTTATTTTTTATTTCTACTATTAACTGTGAATTAGGGTTTACAATCATCTTTCAAGGGTAATATCTCTTTTCTGAAGTGAGAAGGCACAAACAAAATGATTTCATAGCTATAAAGCGTTAATAGTGTTGGCATGCGACCATCCCACTGGCTACTTAATTCCAACTGCAGAGTTTTAGAAGCAGTATTGATTGATACCTGACGGACAGGTTGAGTGGTCCTGTAGAAGAAGAGAGGCCAGGGATCAGGGTCAAAACCATGCTTCCCAGATTAATCCTCAACAGCTCACACAGAATCAGGTCAAGTTTTCATGCTCCGTGTTCTCTTGTTTGTGTGTCTGTGTGTGGGTTTTGAAAGGAAGAGAATGAGCCAAAATAAACAACATCAATCACCATCAAGAACACCACCCCTTTGCATGTGTGAATCTGATCTTGTTCACTTACATTCTTGTTTACCGTATCATCCACTGCTTTGATTGGCGGCCTTGCAGAGTTAGCATTCTAAGAGTCAGCAGGAGAAGACAGCCTTGAAAACTGACTTCAGAAACTGAGATGTGTATTTGGAATGGATTGAATGTGGCAGTGGGAAGGGCTAGTAAAAACGGCAACTGAATTTCCTCTTCCTCTTTGCATTACCCCAACAGGACTTCTTCTGTGTTGCTTGCCCAGGGGAGCACATTACTCTGCCATTACACTGTTTGCATCCACATTGATTTTCTTCCCCATCACCATCCACTTTGAGGCAATGTAAATAACGCCTGACGCTCGCCAATTGCCAGATGCTCATTCGCCTGCTTTCTACTAAGTGGAACTCACAGCTATTTGACTTGTTATTTTCTGTGGCTTGCAATTGTTTTGCAAGGGACCATAATAAATTTCCATCTGCCCTTGAGATGTTGAAAGCAAGTCTTGCACCTTGGATACTGTAAGTAGGGAGTACAAAGTGCGTGCATTTGGAGTTGAAAGCACTCTGAATTTTGTCATTACTCCCTCGGTTCCACAAAAATGGTTCTACAAAATTTTTTTTTGCTACATCACAGTTCAGTGGTTGCATCATTTTACAGAAAGTGTTTCCAAACAAAACTTATTTCTTTGTTTTCCGTTCTGGTAACTTTTACAAACTGTACTTCCCATGAGGGTTTTCTTTTCTTTTTCTTCTTCATGCAACCCTTCGCTGATGAGACAAAGCTCCCTGCATAAATGCAACTTATTCCATTCTGTTAGGAGATCTGAGAGCACTATGAGCTTTGATGCTTCGAGGTAGCCTCCCATTCCTTGTCTTCTCTCTTTTAATCCTATACCCTATGGACGTGAGACACTGACATTTAGCAAGCATATGGATTATCCCTGCAGTGCTGATATGTGTCAGCTTGTCCCAGCCCGTGGAGGGAGCACGTCTGTGTCTGTGTGAGTGAGGCAGATAGAGATAAAGAGTTGTTGGAGGAGAGTACAGAACACTGGATATATATTGATTGGCTGTAAGGTTGACTCACCTGAGAGCAAGTGAATTGTCTTCAGAAGAGCTTTTTAAGTCTAGGGGCTGTTTTCTCCAGTTTCCGATGGGAGTTACAGCAATATGGATACGTTTCACTTTTTTGAAGATTAATGCTCGTCTAACTCTCGCATTTCTCTCACTTTTGCTTTCTTTCTTTAGATTTCTCAGTCAGAGTCTCTCTCTCTATCTCCCTGCTATGTGGGAGTCGTAAAGTATCTGATTGTAATTTCATTATAATATAATTATACATGCAATAGTCATTTACTGTAAGTGGGGCTCTTCATAAAACCCACATACAAATCCAAAACAAAAGTAAACTAAGGATAATGAATAGCGTACTTTTTTTTTTAAAGTTTCCCAGAATTCAGAGTTTAGATATTTGCAAAGTGCATGTCAAAATATTTGTTTTTGATATGTCCATTCACAAACACCACTTACTGTTGACTCATGTATTCCCCTAACTTTGCATGTCTGTTGCAGTGGGGGTGATGTGCAAATCTGAAAGGCCACAACTATTCTTCTCTAAACTTTACAATGGAGAAACCTCATGCGGAAATAAACATTGGTTGAGATGGAAATGTCTCATGGATGATGTGAGGGATGGTAATGAAGCCCTGACGCACGTCAAGGATCATCACGTCAAAGACAACAACAAAAAAGAACCCCCAGATCGCGTTGTGTGTTATATATACCAGCCGCATCCATCACAATGTCTTATCTTGCTGAATCTAGATCCCTGTCTGTTTCTCTCTGACCTACACCTTATTCTCTTCTCTGTCTGCCTCCACGGAGTCTCTCATCTCATCTACCACTTTCTCTTTTCCCTAGTCTCCAGCCGGCAGTCTGTCTCTCTGTTTTTGCTCAGGTTCTTAAAAGGTGAATTGTGCAAAACCCACAATTCAGTTTTTTGTGTGTTTGCATTTAATTTAGGAAATAAAGTAAGATGTTTTTTTTTCTTTAACCACAATCAAAGTGGACAATCTGTTAGCGATTGACCGATACTTATTTAAAGGCTGATACTGATTATTAGTAGTTAATGAAACAGATAAGCGATATTTGGAACCGATATGCATTTACAGTGAAAATTGAAAGTTTTTTGAAAGTCAAAAACAAGATTTAGGAATGTTACAAACCTCAACACAAAACTTTGTTTACCCTTTAAGCAATTATTGAAACTTTCAACTTAATACACAGTAAAAGATGGTGAGATATTGTTGTGGGCGGGACATTATTATTACATCGGCTATCACGCAAATAAAATGCTGGTACAAATAAAATGGCTTGGTAATCGGCCAGGGTTGATAATCAGTCTATCCCTACTACCTGTACTTCTACAGGTGTTTCTGACAGCTAAATCTGAATCAGTTATAATTATTTTGTATTTAAAAAAAAAAAAAGATAAAGTGGACAGACAATAGAGCTCTTTACACCATTGTATAATTGCACCTGTGTACACCGTTGAGGACAGCAGGGATTTATGGGTCCTGATTTTCCATCAAATGCATAGGTTTAGTGAGCAATGTATTGTCGTATTACTAGTGTCTTGTGTTTTCTGTTGGACAAGTATAATGTGTATGTATTGTAGTTAAGTACTGGGTTAGTCTGAGGAAATAAATCAGTTGAAAATTAGATGTTCTGGAAAGAACTTCTGAATGGCTTCTCTGTAAAACAAGGTTTTTATTTAAATGTTCTTTCAATAGCTTTCTAAATTAATTTCAAAAAGAAATTCAATAAGAGAAGTCCTTTTTTCCCATTCGTCACCTTTTTTCTGCTGCGCCAGGTTTATACATTTAACACTATAGTTCAGTGCTCCACCCTCGGATCAATAGCCATATTTGCCATTCTCTCCAGCACGGCCCCACAAAGTCTGTTTGTCTGAGTCAGGATTTATCAAAAGCAGCACTTGGTTGAGGACTCAATCTGCAACGTGCCATTGATCAAAAGTGCATTTATGATGAACTTTGTGCCACCTGCCAAGAAATGCTCCAGCGGAACGTTATCTCCAACACCTGGTGCCTTACTGCAGATTGGCCCACCCCAGCACTCCACACTTTGTTACTCCCTCTGTCAAATTGTTCAGGCTAAGAGCTGGAGAGGGGAGGGGAATAAGAGTGCACAGAGCAAGCTCAGAAAAAATGGCATAAAGCATACCCATGTATTCTAGCAACCTTCCCGGTGTGCATGTGTGTTTTCAGTTGCCAAATGAATAATGGAAGGCATTCTAGTCTTCATTATTACATGTCACTAATTGACATTGATCTTCTGTGTTATGTTAAAAAAACAGCAGGTGCAGCTATTTACTAGGCAATATTTAGTCAACGCTATAAACCAGCTCCCCTGAGACAAGCAGCCTGGATAGCAATGTGTCTGTGTAAGCATGTCTAGCCATGTGTTACCTCACCCCCATCCCAGTGAGACCAGAGAACATGCAGAGGTGAGAGGTAATGGCCCAGATCACCGTGCCCTGACTGGGTGTCTCTTTAGTTATGTTTACTAAGCACTGCACCATTGGGATCCAATCTGTCGCTTTTTACAATCCCACAGATGCACTAATGGCTTATGATTTGTACACAGAGACATATTTGAAGGCACGCACATTGGCGCCCTGGGCTTGCAAATGGATTAGAATGCTTTTTTTTTTTTTTTTTAAGATTAATTATTTCGTTTATGGGTCAGTGTTTTTTCATCATGTCCTTATGGGATTACTTTGATACTGAATGTCAATATCTACTGCACTGAAATACATGTATGACAATTAGAAAATATAGTTGTAAATAATCCTCTTATCCAATGTTTTTCTCTTGATCTACAATCCCCAAGACTCATTATTCTGTTCTTCAGGACACTGGAGCATGGGCTCTGTTTGTGCTCTTTATTTGACAGTGCCGTCTGTCTTCCTACGTAGACCATTTGATTAATTACAATAAGAGAGGAGTTGCGGAACTGTTCATACTGTAAGTTCAAGGATCAGCGTAGTCAAAACTACAATCAATCTTCTGTTCCCTGTTTCTTTCATCATCTATTCTTTTGTGAAAACAGTAGTTATACACACGTTAAGAAGCTTCCAATTATGCTTCATGCTTCAGCTCACTTTGATCCCTTTATTCACTTCCTGGGTCAAGTGCTGCTAATCTAAAAAAGGATGGCTTTCTTCAGAGGCTTTTTGTTATGGTGTGATCAAAAGAGAATTGAGGCTGTATGGAAAATAAAATTTGAGTGCCTTGCTTGGTCAACATCGCTGTTTTCTGCCAGATTGTTATACCGTTAATGTTGGCCTCCCTCAATCTTTCTTTGAGAGTGTGATTGGGGTGACACACTAAGCTTCACAGGACTGTGAGCGACGTCACACCAGTCGATTAATCAATCACAGTAATTAGCCAAGATGGAGCACAAGGAAGAGGGAGGGCTGAGACGAGAAGCTTAGAAGGAAAACAACATATGAAATCAATTAGGCAAACGCACAGTGCACTCTTGTGGTCTGTTTTAGAGGACACTGGGTACAGCAATTAGATTGTAAAAGCAGAGCAGTGAGGACAAGTACACCCAGCCCTTTAATGCCAAGTCATTGCATTGCATCTGAATGTGTAATGCACAAATGCGCTTGACAAGGTTCTGCTGCACTGCAACAATCAAGTCCAGTAAGTAGTCTGGAACTCTGAAAGTAGATTCTGTAGTAAAATAAGCCCCTTTACCTGACCAGGGGGTAGTCTATATCTACCACGTTCCACTTCAGGAGTGCCTCCGGATATCCCTCTTTTCTGCCAGACAGCTAGCTACACTATCTGTCCAATCTGAGTTTTCCGTTGCACGACTAAAACCTTTGAACGTACACGTTCCACCAAAACAAGTTCCTAGGCTATATTGCAGCAGTACTGCGGCTCTGTCCGCCAACTACTAGTCAAACCCTCCTCCGCAGTTCTGTGGAGGAAGGTCTGGCAAAGCGAGACTAACCAGAGGTCAACACTTCACTCTGTATTTTCTGTACACATTCACTCTAAATTCTTTAGTCTCTTTAGTGTAATGATCTCAATACATTGCTTCTTTTAAAAAAAAATGAAAACAAAATAGACAAATTGTAAACAAAAGGAGTGTAAAGGTGGATATATGTTGCATGGTGGTCATGCTGCAGGAACAGCAGAGCATGTGGTTCCTGAGCATCCCCTGAGTGGACAGAGATGTCACTGTCTGATCTGGGTCACTGCTCAACCACAACACATCCCTATTCTCAGTCTCTAACCTCCCCTTTTCACTGAACAACTTGCAAATATAAGCACAAAGTGCACAAACACATGCACCCCACATACATTGCTGCTGTGGAAACGTGACAGCATCAGTCTGGGGCGTCAGATAATTCCACTTCTTTCCAGTGCAAATCAGTTTGATTTTGTTGAGTCAGGCACCATTGTGTTGATCTTTTTTTTTTGTGATACTGGTGATAATTTCAACATGAAAGAATCGCGTGTTTATTGCTTGACCATATGGTCAAACTTAAATGCTCTATAAGGAGTTTAAACCTGTTAAGCGTTCAATGTACCACTGGTGGTTCGAAATTGGGATCATGCATCATTTCTCGGTTTTGATCGCGTGTAACTTTTTCCCTGTGCGCGCTAGAAAGCATGTCGACACGTCATTGTAATCTGTGGTGCCAGCACGTTCCAATGGACCTGGTTGACCTGGCTAGCCAATAGCATGATTCTATCAAGAGATACACTCAAACTAAGCCAATCATATCGCACAGCCCCCATTGGGCCCAC